>NC_063340.1:1129543-1218768 GCF_021869965.1 Rhincodon typus | reverse complement strand
CCCACCCCTCACCTCACTCCCCCCATCTCACTCACCCCCTCATCTCATTCTTATCCCCATCCCTCACTCTGGCCCCCATCCCTTCCATTGAACTGAAAAAAAAGCGCAAGGGGCTGAAATTCAGTGTTGGGCAGTGCCCGGTACCACAAATAAAGCCAAGATGCCACTGTCTCTAACCACCCTCCCTCCCCCAACAACCTCCCAAGCAGCCCAGAGGGGTCAGGGGCTTACATTAACTCTGATTAACTTTTTGACGCCAAATAACCAACAGAATCTGCAAATACCTAGCTGTAGGTTTCCAGTGAGCGTTTGTCAATGTCTGCATTTTTGGTTGTTGTAGATATTTTTAATTTTCATATCCAAATATCCAATAGCCTGTTAATGTGGTCAACTTCACAATCAGTTTGGTGTCTGGGGTGGGGTTGGGTTGGTGTATGGGATCGGGATCGGGTTGGGTTGGTATCTGGGATCGGGTTGGGTTTTAGCTGGCTGAGGAGCTAACAAAAATGGAGAGTAACTGGTTTCTATTGTGTTTTCCAGACTGGCAGAAAACAGAAGCTCAGAAAAGACGTGAGCAGCTCTTACTAGATGAACTAGTTATTCTGGTTAACAAACGGGACGCACTTGTCCGAGATTTAGATGCACAGGAAAAACAGTAAGTTACTGAATAAAAAAAGTTACTTGGTGGGAATGAAAACCAATCCTTTCACCTGTGCATTATCTTCCAACTTTCCTGGTTGAATGTATTCAGTATCCAATCCTGTCCAATCTAGTTCTAGTTTTTGAATGTTGTGTTGATTAATTGCAGTCTTTAAGAGTCAGGTCTCTTGGTGCTGCCTCAGTTACTGATGAAGCCTCTTTGTGTGTTCCAGGGCGGAAGAAGAAGATGAACATTTGGAACGAACGCTCGAACAAAACAAAGGGAAAATTGTAAAGAAAGAAGATAAGTGTCTCCTTCAGTGAGAGAGATGCACAGAAGATCTCCCATCATTTACAACACACTTTCACTCTCATTTTAATAAACTATGTGATGGATTTGAATGATATCATGTTCTATGTAGATCGTAAACTGTTGTAATTTTTTTCTGTTCAGAGCATTTAATCGTCCCAAGGCCGCAGGTCCGTGTATATGGCTGCATCTGTCGTTTTTATGAAATTGTATTTTGTAAAAAAAAAAGCCGCGTGTAATTGTTTTATTTGTAACGGTGACATTTAATGTTTTATCAGTTACATTTGGGAAGAATTCTCTCTTCATTAACGAGGATAGGAAAAACACCAAATAGTTGCGAAATGTAGCAGGACAGTTCCTAATTGTTTCTTATTAACACTGACACGGCTTTCTGTGTATTGCACTGATCTGCCTCAAATGGATGTTGGATCAGATTTGATACTGTGACCGGGGAGGCTGTTGGTGGTGCTTTACAGAAACTACGGAGCTCCAGCCTCCGGGTGCACTTTTGAATAAATTAATCGCCATCAGTTGTCAAAAAGTGAAACATCTTCAAGAAACAATCTCTAAACTTCGGAATGTTTGAGCTTGCTAGTCGCTGCATTTTCAATATCTAGGTTCATTTCCATTGAATATTGGAACGTTTCATTGGAGCTGTAAAGTCCGTTTTTTATATAAATAGTTGGCTTTTACAGAGCGGCCATGTTGTAAATGATATTATCTGAAGTTAGTTTTAGTTTAAACTCAGAAAAGGGCTGATGACCTTGCACCAGGTTGGTGCGGTCGGTTCGTTCTCTGTGTTTTCTACATTGTCTATTTATTACCCTGAACAGCGCGAGCTGCTTGTTTATGCTCCAGGTATTTTGCTGAAACGTTTTTGTTTGGCTCGAAAATGCTTGTTGTTTGTCTTCCGAAAGCAAAAGCAGTTCTCTGGAAGATCGGAATCATTTTCAATACATTTCTCTGCACCAACCTGCCGTCAATAAAACTGCTGCTTGAGGGAAGAAATATTTCTGTTTATTTATTCCAGGACCATCTCTGAATCTTGAATAAAAAGTGAACTTTGAAGCGTTTTATGTGGACAGAATCTGTTGTTGATGCTTTACCCTAATCATGTTCATACAGACTTGCGACTTCTAAATTTGAGAGTTATTTACACAAATGACTTCTATTGGGGAGCGATTTACTTTAAATTGGAATTATTTAATGCATAAATAAAAGTTTTCCTTCGCTACAACCAAACCGGTTTAAGTTTTTTAACGATTGCACATCAGCAATTCCATCCTGGTCGGTAAAAGCTCCATGTCCAGCCTGAAGCAGGCACACAGCAAGTCTGGAAAGATGCTAATAAAGCGTCTCCTGCGGTCAAGGACTACAGCAGTTTTCCCGGGAACTCCTCCCGACAGTCAGAAATCAAAATCGAAAATCCAAATCTTTGTTCAAAATCCCAACCAAAACCCCGAGGTTAATTTTTAGCTGCACCTGGCTGGGTTTCTCCCCCTTTCCTGTTTTTTTTCATTCCCTGTCCTGCAGCTTCCTCACGTGCGGGGCCATCTGCAGTGACTGTACTCTAATGTTTTACTTTCTGCAATAGCCACCGATTGCAGTAATTTCAATCGACTTTTTTAAAATATTGCACTAACATCGACACCTTTCAAGCAATTAAACAGATTATGTGTTTTTGTAATGAGCTAATAAATATTCGAAGCTGAACTGAACAGCTCGATCAACGGCTGATATTCCCCTTTCTATAAACGTTTCTAAATCAACTTGATGTCTCTCATTCTCAAACCCTGCAGCTGTCAACCAGGAAACGCACCAGGCACCAAGCTAAGGTTTAAAGTGCGCATCTTGAGGTTGTTCCGCGGTGTCACAGAAATGCTGAAAGGACATTTCTGTTTAAGACTCTTTCCTAAAACAATCTGATAGGATACATTTCTTACCCTACGCCAATCACATCAACTAGAGCTTGTAGCCGTTAGGAGCTGAACTCCCTTTGCACATTCCAATTATTACACTGTTCCTTTCGGTTTCATCGGCGCAAAACATTTCGGATTTTCTGTGGTGTGTAACTTTGAAATGATTTTTCTGTGAAGTGATTGCAGCAAAGGTGAAACCAGCTGCCGGCCACAAACTTTGTAACATCGCAAATCAATGTTTTCAACTCGAGAAGCAAATCTTTTAAAATCTCTTATCTGAACCCCATCACTGATTGTTTTTTAGCTCATTTTGAGACCATGTCGCACATTAACATCCTTCCCGCGGCTAGTGTGGACGGTATCTTTTTAATTTCGGTTAGTGGAGACTATTAATTACTTTGGAGGGAGATTAGGAGAACGAAGAAACAATTTTACAGACACAATCTGTTTAGATGCAGAGCTTTTAGTCAGAATTTAATGAATGAGGAATTTCTGTTGTGACACCATTCGAGCCGCCGCCTTCAGAACCTGTAACACTTAACACATCCCGGCGACTTTCAGATTCATTTGCTGATATGTTCAGTTTGTGTCTAGTTTTCCAGGACAGCTCTGGCCCATCGCTAGCATTTCTTTACACTCTGTCACCTCAATCTGTCCAAAAGCAGGCTTTTGGGGACTATCGAAAATCAAACAATCTGCATTGGCACCATTTAGTATCGGTATCACATCAGACGCAGACCTGCAGAAAGTCTAACCTTCAGCTAAAAGGATGTCCACGCCTCGTGCCAAATATGTCTGAACCAAAATACGAATTTTATTCTGTTAAAAGTGCACAGACTGAACTGAGCTGTCAGCAAATGTAATGCGGTCCGTAACATAGGCATGATCTCGGCCACAATAGGCGCTAATTATTCAAACTTCCAATTGCACCGTGAGCGCTGGAAAATTCCTAAATCATTCCTAAATTCCTATCTATCATTCCTACACCGCCTGGAATTTAACAATTATTTACAGTTAATAGTTGTCATGTTCTCCGCTCTTACCTGTTTACTCCTCACCGCCCACAGTAAGCAGCAGATTTGACAAACTCTCTGAAAGGGCTAACACGAAGCTGGGAGCTGCAATTTGAAAACTTTTCAGTGCTTCACCTGGTGAATGAGGAGTTGATGAAGGGATTTAGTGGCAATCGAGACTGGAGCAGTCTCTTGTGAATTTTACATTTGGCCTCTTTGATGTATTTAAATACGGCTGCAGGTGATGATCACTGGGATTTCAATCCCCCCCTTTTCCACCGAGCCAGTTACACAATCCCAGATATGATTCCCATCCCTGTGTAAAGCAAATTAAACCAAGTGTGGCCGTTATAATCGGCCCGCCGTGCCGCTCCAATGCCACGTTATACCACATTCTTAGTTTTGTTTGTATCAAATCTTCCGCAATCTTTGACTTTTACCTTTTGATGCAACAACGCATATCTCTCTCTCTCTCTGTCTCTGTCTCTGCCTCCCCCCTGCCCCAACCCAAGGTTTCAGACTCGGCTTTAAGAAAATTCGCCTGCAATTTCGGATTAGACAAATACTCTTCTTACAAAGGTTAGTGCTACTTGATACCATAATACTTAACACAGGCTTGATCAGCGCATCTTAAACAGAGACTTCACACAATAAAAACAATCGGTAAATCCCTGGGATTGCTCTAGAAGTAAACTCGATTGTGTTTCATCAGCCAAATTAGCAGGATGTTTTGTTTCCTTAATGCTGGTTAAAAGCCAGGATTTTTAAAATGTATATCTTTTAAGTATGATTCAAACAGAGCAGTACAACCGAAGGTTTATGTACAGAGCAGTTCAATCCCAGCTGAGAATATGGTTAGTCCAAATAGTATAACAGAAAGGTAGAAAGTATAGCTCAGTTATCAACAACTGAACAATAGGAAACTGTCCGAAACTGTGCAAGCGGTGTACAGAATGAATTAACAATGTTCATGTGAGGTACGATCTTATATTTTTTCCGAAGGCATTAGCTTTTTTTTTTACGTTTAGCAAATACTGATGTTAATCCCGAACAATTTCTAATTATTTCGAACGGTTGGTTGCGTCTTTCTTGCTCATGGTAACGAGATCTTATTATTATCATGGAAATGGCCTGCCTCGGTGCAAAATTATGTTCCTTGAAGGTTTCACTTCTCAAACACAAGCGAAAAAGAAACCAAAACAAAAAAAAAACTTCCAGCAAAGTGCATTATTTGGTAAGTTGGGATTGAATTGACCGCTGGTTCTTTTGTCAGAAACGGTGCTCGTGTCGATGACTTTAGTGAACTATTGGGAAAGTCTTGTAAAACCTTCCTTTGATGAGGTGCTCCGTAAAGGAAAAAATGTAATTTCGTCTTCTGGCGGTTGGTTTCTTTGAACATTAGCTCGCTTTCAGCTCCCGCATCAATTAGAATGAGTTGATTTTCTGTGAACAACAAAAGAGTGACCAAAGCCTTATTAAGGTCTTCAGAAGAACTCACCGAGCCTTTCAAAACCAGTTAAGGAAACCCTGTGCTCCTCCATGATATTCTGTTACCGTATGTTATTTGTTCACCAAAGAAAAGTGACGCTTGAAAAGTGGTTTCTTTGATAACCAGCAGCCGACAGTCCTTCTCGAATTCATTTATTTCCCGCGTCGGCGTATTTTTTCTTTAGAAATTTCGATTAAAGGCAGTCTGTCCCATTAAAGTTTACGCTGACTATCCCGAAATGTAAAACTAAATGGGGATTAGGCCGTCATCAATATTCATGAGAACGTACAATTTCAAACACAAAAAAACTCGACATTTTTAGGAGTAATTATTTTAAAAGTACGACTTGAAAATTCAACCATATTAAAAGTCCGTCCCTTGTTATTTGCTGGAGAGGCCCGAAAGAGAGAGATCTCCTGGTTAAAACATTCGTTTACTTTAAATTAAGTTTAACATATCCTCAACTGAAACCTTTACAGAACATTGGGAGAGTCCAGTTGATTTCTCAATAGAGGTGGATACATTTCCTTTATTTCATGTATTTGTCACAGGGAACTCGTAACGAAAATGATGTGGCCAGCCCGGTTTATTTTCTCGCAAGTCAGTGTCTCGTTGTATAATAATTCTGTATATTTCACCAGGGTGGGAAATAGATACTGAATAGGTGCCAGTTACACTGATGAGAGGTGAGAGAAAACCGAGTTTATGAATGTTCTCTGAACTGTTTAGTCTCACAACAACCTGCTAGCTGTATTGCGTGAATCTCCACAGCAATAATTACCTGCTGTAATTAACTAGTGGCCGCTCGGGTTTCTTAATGAATAACTTTGCAGCTTGTACAGAAATATGTAGCTGACAGATTGTGACTGACTACTTCCAGAGGAGCTTTTTACCAAAGGATGGGCAAGTGTATTCCTCCTCTGGGAAAGTAGTGCTCCGGCGTCACCTGGAGACGAGCTGTCAATCATGAGTAATTCGCTGGGTGATTGGTGAAGGGCGGATCATTGTCGGGCAGTTCCGCTAGAGCAGCGCTCACTTAGAGAAGGCTGCAGCAACTGGAGCGCAGTGATCAATTCTCCATTGAGTCAGGTACAAACAAACACGCAACAACCTACAACTTTCGCTTCCCCAGCCTCTTGGCTCGCAGCAAGTTTCTTACTTTGCTGCTTGTTTCGTTTCTGGGGTGGGTTTGTTTTGGGAAGGGGGTGGTGGGTGTTTTAATTCAGTCCCACCCGCTCCAACCTAACCTTGTGTCACGTTGTGTTGCAGAATAGATAGCAGGCTCCTGCTTGCATTTTACTGAGTTCCTGACTCCAGGCCTGGTCTAAAATATTCTCAGGTGAGTGTGAGACTTCGCGGTATTTATTCATGGGGAAAAAAAATCTCAACGAATTAATGTGAGGCCAAGGAGGTTTTTGTTTGAAGGGACTAGTTTGAAAACGACCTTCAGAATGTGAACTAACTTGTGACTGTTAAAGTATAGCTCCTTTATGGTTAATCTTGAATTTGTTTTTTTTTTCCTTCTTCTTGTATTTGTGTTAACCAATTCAATTTTGTAACTGACCTGACTCCTCCTAAAGTACTTGGATCGTTTAATTTGTTTCATTTTCTCACTGAAAATTACAATTGCAGCGTCCAAGGGCCGATTGAAAAGCTTGAATCCACTTTAGCGGCTAATTGGAGAGGCGTGTTTTTCGTTTTTTGTTCATTTATTTTGCTGATAAGGTTCCTCTTTAAATTGTGTCCCCCGAGGTCTAATCTAAATTGTAATTGACTTAATTTGCACACAGCTATCGCCTTTTAAATGAGAGTGCGGTTTTATCTGGGTCCTGTGGAGGTGAAAACTTGGTTTAGGAAACTGTTGATTGAGAATGCTGTAATTTTGACTGCTGGTTAATTTTTTTTTCAGTAAGTGCTCTGATGTTATCGTCGCCGTATGGAGGACAACTTTCATTAAAATGTCATCATTGAATATTCAGGGTCGATCTAATTGTTTTTTTTAAATTGGCGGTTGCTTTTTCTTTTGAAAGGAGGCCGTAGTATTTCCCTTTGGTTTAGCAGATTGTGAGATAGTTACCTGTTTTCTAAAGTCCTTCAGTGTCAGGCGATGGAAACGAGTTTAATGAAACTTGAACCGAAAAAATTATCACTTTTTTTTGTTTTCGAGTCTGTTTGACATTCTTTTGGGGGGGGAATTTTCCCGGGGACACAGTATAAACTACAGGAGATTTTTTTCAAACTAAGGCTGATGTTTCGAAGGTCGGTTTGAAAACTTAAAGGTTTAAATGTATTTTAATGAGGGCAGACTCCTTACAACCTCTTTGACCATCAGCCTAAATCTCTCTACTGTCCAGTTAATTTAAACGGTAAAGTAAAGCTTCAGTTAAACACGTGTGATTTCAAAAGACTTTTTTTTTGTTTTGGAGATGGGTGTAATGTTTTTACATCTGTCTGTAGTAAACGGAAAATTGAAGTCCCTGCAATGAGCGCGATTAAATATCGTGCGCCTGTAGTTCTCTCTCATTAGCTCATCAAGACACGGTGACTGTCAATTGTTCATCACAGAAATGATTGTCTTTATCGTCAGTCTTCCGCCGGCTTCAATCATGGACAACATTTCACTTCCAAACAAGTTGTGTGGCGTTGGCTGTAATGTTAGGCCTTTCGCACGCTTGCGTTCCAGTAAAATGATCTAAATGTTAAGACTTTTAAAACTGAGCGAGTGTTGATGAGTTCTGACAGTCCCTCGGCAGAGAAATAGTGGCCCGAAAGCTCTTTAACTTTGGTTAGAAAGCCGAGATTTGTTTTTCTTGTAAAATCGCGTAAGTTTTCCTTTCGCCTAGAATGTGAGTACCGCGCGATTTCAGTCATTTTTTTGTGTGGATCTTGTTGACCAGAAGTTTTAATTTGGAGAAAAATACAGCGAACCGATCGGGCCACTTTTAAATTCCCTGATCTTGACAATTTCCACACTTTGTTTAACAATAAACTAGTGGATCTCTCTCTGGTCCACATTATCCTGTTCGATTTGAGGCTTCGGCCAACTTCAAGAAAAGGCTGAAATGGAACCATTTTGTAAATTTCTGGGTTTGCTTTTTCGAAAAAATAATAATTTCCAAAGTGAATCCAGACTCTTTCCGTTTAAATTGCATAGTCATACTGTAATGTTTGGGGCAGTTTGTGATGTTTTCAGAATTCGTGTGGTTTCTAAAACACTTTGACTTTTGGAAGTGAGATTTTGTTTTATTTACAGGCGCCTGGAATCTGGTGACTGCAGCAAAAACGACACTTTATTTTTCGGCCGAAATCTGCAAGTCTTTTCTCTTTAGCGGAGCACGAAAGGTTGACTGGCCTGGACTTTGGGAATTGTCCGAGGGACACGCTGCCTTTTCCCTGGCTTTGGAAGATCGCCATTCGTTAGTATGATGTCATACCTCAAGCAGGCTCCGTACGGGATGAACGGTCTCGGGCTGAGTGGCCCTGGGATGGAGTTACTCCATCACTCGGTGGGATATCCCGGTAAGGGGCCGAACGACCGTGCACGCTGTCCCAAACTAACTTTAGTTTTTAAAACAAAATAAACAAACCTGCACGGCGGATGTTTTGTTGAAAGGTGGTTTTGTAGTGGGATTGTGAGATATTTCCGAAATGACCAATTTGTTTTGTTTTGTAACCACTTTGTAGCGACCCCGCGCAAACAGCGGAGAGAGCGCACCACATTCACCCGCTCCCAGCTCGATGTGTTGGAGTCTCTGTTCGCAAAAACTCGTTACCCTGACATCTTCATGAGAGAGGAAGTGGCGTTAAAAATTAATCTTCCCGAATCCAGAGTGCAGGTGGGTCCCAGTCTGGTATCCCTCACTTCAACCACAGCGCGTGCACACAACAACTTAATTCCTCCCTTTTTTGTTTTTTAAACAACTGCCTGAGACGGAGAAGGTGGTTTCTCAACGAAACTGTTTCACACAGGTTATCTTTGGGCAAATTAGTTTAAAATTTTGCGGAACGCGAAAATGCCGAGTGGCTTGGAAAGTGTTGGGAACAGGGGCAAAATACCTTAAGTTAGGTTTGGGGGTGACTGTTTATTAGTAAAATCAGTGAAAATTCTGTAAAATTGAGGGAAATGTGTAAATACACATTCTGTAACAGTATTTTAAGTTTTCTGTAAACCCAGACGCAGTTTCGTGTTTCGAAGCGATGATAAAATCCTGGTGCTTTAAACTTCCAGGATCTCCCCAGTGGAGATGACTCCGGACGGATCTCCGGCTAATTTCTAGAAGCAGCTGACGATAGAATTGTCCACATTCTGTTTGGCTTTTACTGTTTACTGAAAGCTCCGTCCTCCCGAATATAATCAGCAAAACTTTGGGTTTGTTTCCGTTGAGAGAATGGAATCGGTTTGTAGTCTACGATCTCAATCTTTTTCTCCTGACACCCCACTCCACTTTCTTTGAGCTGATTTCAATAACTCTCTGCCTCCCGTTATTAAACTGCGCAAGGTTGCAATGTCAGTTTTCAATGATTGAAATCAATGGATTAAAATGAGTCCGCTGCGCTTTTTTTTTTTGCTTAAAAACGGAGCAATTATCAGTCAGTCCCTCTCAAAAATCACTTTATACTACTGTTTTAAAAAGCCATCCATATCAGCGATTGGTGAAGCTGTAATTGGGTTTTTAAGTTTACATATTTTTAAAGTTTGTTTTTGCACAAGGATGGAGCGATTGGAAGATCTTTGAAAATGTTGCGATTTTTGAACGTGGAGATTCTTTTTAAAACTCACGCAGTTTCCTTCCATCGCCTTTGTAATAAATTGGGGGTGAGACACTTGTACATTGGCGGGGACTTGCTGCTTTAACGGGAGTGAGAGAGCCTTTCCTCCCGGGGGTGGGGTGGGATAGGGGGCAACCTGCAGGGTATTGCGGGGGGGGTGGTGTTTGAGGCCGTTCCCGTTCTGACTGAGCTTTCTCCCCTGTGCTTCCCCCGGCTCTGCCTCTAGGTTTGGTTTAAGAACCGCCGAGCTAAATGCCGCCAGCAACAGCAGAACGGGGGCGGCGGCGGCAGCAAGGCCAGGCCGCCCAAGAAGAAGTGTTCCCCGGGCCGGGAGAGCAGCGGCTCAGACAGCAGCGGGCAGTTCACGCCGCCAGCCGCCTCCAGCTCCTCGGGCAGCGGCCCCAGCACCAACTCGAACCCGGCCTCGGTGCTCAGCACTCCGGCGGCGGCAGCGTCCATCTGGAGCCCGGCGTCAATCTCCCCGGGGGCGGCGGGCCCTGAAGCTCTGAGCGCCGCCGGCGCCTCGTGTATGCAGCGCTGTCCGTCCGGCTCGGGCAGTGCCTACCCGCTGGCGTACGGCCAGGGCAGCGGCTACAGCGGGGCCTATCCCGCCTCATCTTCCTACTTCAGCGGCGTGGATTGCAGCTCGTACCTGGCACCCATGCACTCCCACCACCCTCCCCACCCTCACCACCAACTCTCTGCCCATAGTACCACTGCGCTCAGCCCAATGAGCAGCTCCCCAATGCCAGGGCACCACCTCAGTCAGAGCCCAGCTCACCAGGGCTACAGCGGGCCAGGACTGGCGTTCAACTCCGCCGACTGTCTGGATTATAAAGAGCAAGCAACATCTTGGAAACTCAACTTCAACACCAGTGACTGTTTGGATTATAAAGAGCAGGCTCCCTCCTGGAAGTTCCAAGTTTTGTGAAACTCGGTTTAACGCTCCAGATTTGGAGCCTTTTAATCATTCTCCAACCCCATTTTCTGAACTTGTTGCTTCTCTGTTCTGATTTGACGGAGAGAACAGGCTGGGACTTCACGTTGTTAACTGTTTGCTGGGTTCATTTCCATTTTTCCGTCTCTTTTAGGTGTTGACAATCAAAGCTGGTGTCTGTTTTAATTGGATTATGCTGAGTGTAGGTGTTTGAGACAGAACCAATCTCATTGTCATGCCCTAGGATGCAACATTACTGTACAACACAAACCTGCTAAAACCTTTCAATAAAGTGTATTGAACGAAATATACGGGGAGCTGTTACTGCACGGTCTTTCCTGTGGGAAAGTGGTTTCATTTCGCGGCTGGAAACGGGCAACAGTCATCCCCTTTGACCGTTACCGTTTTATTTTAACGAATTGAATTCGTTCAAATTCTCCTCCTTTTCGGAGAGAAACAAAATCCGAATTCAACCCGGGTTCGTGTCCCTTTTCTTTTAAAACCAAGTGAAAGCCAAAGTCCCAGGGCCCCTGAATGATGTTTGCCCGATGTTGGACTCTGGTTGTGGGATTAAGGGGGTGGGGGAAGCATATTTTGTGTAATTGGTGCCGCTGATTTTTGTTGCTAATTGAAGTTTATTTTGCGGATGAAATCGTTCCTTAGTGCAGTGTCTGACAGTCTAAGGACCGGCGGTTCTGTCGGAGCGTTAATAATTTCCAGGGGACAGTGGTACGGCCCACGTAGTCTTCCTTCGTCCAATGGTTACTTTGAGGCTAATCCCAAAATCTATCACACTTACTTTGCCTTGTTCGCGTTTTCCAGAACTTTAACAACTGCAAAGTACCTTTTTTTTCCCCCCCCTTTTTTTTTTGCGATTTTAATAAAGATCAATGCCTTCTGGCTTTTTAGAGCGTGCCGCCGTCCTTTTACGGATTCGTTATGTTAACAAAGTAACTTAACTAAAACAGAACAGAAACTAAAATTCGAACAGCTTCCAGCTGGAATCAGGTTTGTATCAAGTTGTAACCAGAATGTTTTGGTAATTTAATGTAGTAGTTTAAAAGCATTTGTCTGAAAACATTTTTTCTGACTTTTCGGACTTCCGTAGAAATAAAACAACGAATTGAAAACGATACATTGAAGATGCAAAGAAGCCGCTAGATGACGTTTCCAACAGGGTCAAATACATTTCCAAATCAAAGGATTGGCAGTGTTTCTGAAGAAGTCATTCGATCTGAAACTAACTGTTTTCTCTCCAAAAATGCATGCAGAGCCGCTGAGTTTCTCCAATTTGATTTTGTTTCTTTCAGATCTCCAGCCTTCGCGGTTCTGTTCTGTTTATTACACATTCTCTCCTCAATAAGCAAGGAACGCTGTTAACACCGTCTCGAGTCTAACTAACAAATATTTTACGATTTAAGTTTAAGGACACCGATGTTAAATTTAATCATTTAAAAAAAAATAACCTGGACGTGATCAGCAAAATGGAAGGAGATGGAGGTACCAACACCTAATTGGAGTTAAAATTACATACCAAGTCCGTTTTAGACCATGTGTTTAAACCTGTTTTACGCCTTCACTTCCTCCACACGGGTTCATCCGTGTTAATCGGGAAATATGACACGAAATTTGTTAAGTGAATGTTTGAGCAAATTTAAATTTGACTTGGTTTTGTCACTAGACTTTACAGAAAATCACGGAAGGAGCAGGAAAATGTACATTTCCGGAGTTGAAATGAAAGTTTGTTTGTGCCCTTATTCCCAGATCAGTAAATTGCTGAGATGTCTTCAGTTTTTTTAAGACTAAGAATATTTTGTGTAAAGAAACAGTATGTGGAACAATCTATCCATTTGTGTAATGGATACATCTGAATTATTTCAATCTGTTTTAAATATAGGAATCGTTATTTGAAATACGAGCTTTTTTCTTTGAGATGCTTTGATTTTTATTTTGGCCAATGTTCTATTTCTTTCCCTCAATCTCCCTAGTGTGAAGAGTTGATTTTTGGATAAGATACATCTGATTTGTAGATGGGGATTAAATTATAGAGTAAGCAGAAGTGCCAAGACTCCACCCACATTACAATTAACAAATGTTCTGGCGTTCAGCAGTACAGTGTACAAAATCTCCAGTTACCTGTGATTCCAACTTTTTGATGTTGCACAAATAATTTTGGAAATGCCTCCATCCTTCAAACTGATTCTAATGCTGCAGCATACATTCCTCTTAAGTCTAGTTAGAAAACCAGAGTGGACTTTGGTTTTGGCAGTGGCATTAATCATTTAAACTAAACTTGTGCTTCACCTGAAGATTCCGAGCCTTCTGTGTAAAAGATTTCAAGAGTAAATGTTTTGAAGTGTTTTCTTCTTCACTTCCCGCTCTAGCATTCAATACACAGTCACTGTCTGAATTAGGACAATTCATTCACTACTGTTATTCTCAAGATAACAGGAAAATATCAAGTGATTTATGTTGATGGGTCAACTTTGATCAGGACAATAGTTTGAACATTGCAAATATGTTTTTTTAAATGCTTGCAAATTCAAATTTTTGAAGAGGAACATGTGAAATAAGGAGCAGTGGAAGGAGGCTGTCTGTTGCTCTGTTTCTGCCTTCTCAATTTCTTAAGCAAACTCAGAATCTATTTGCTTCTGCTTTAAATATCTTTAAAGACTCCACTTGCACTGCCTTTTGAGGGAATTCCAAAGACTCAAATTTTTTGTCTTTTCTCACATGGATGATCTCTTAACTATTTTAATCAGTGACCTCTAGTTCTAGATTCTCCCATAGAGGGAATGTTCCCTCTTGTGTTTATACTGTCAATGTCCCTTGGATTTATGTTTCAAAGTTCTCTTTTTCTCAAACTCCATCAGATAAAACCTAGTCTGTCCATCCTTGTCTCAAAGGCAACCGGTCTATCCTAGGTATTAGTCTTATCTGAACTCTTTCCGGCATATTTACATTCTCATTTAAAGGAAACCAATGTTAAACCACATCTGATAGACTTTATACAATGTCCTGTATAACTGAAGCATAACCTCCCTACCTCCTGAATTCCATTCCCTCTGATCTATTTACTTCCCTTGCTATACCTACATCCTGATCTTTTAGGGTGCAAGGTCTCATGCCTTTGCATCCAAACTCTGCAATCTTTCACTGTTTAGATAATGTGCTTTCTTCTTGCCAAAATGGGCAATTTTCCCATATTATACACTACTTGCTAGATTTTTGCCCACTCTATCTCTCTCTCCTTTTTTTTGTAGCTTCCTTATGTACCTTTTCATAACTTGCCTTCCTATTTATCTTCTGGCAAATTTAATGGCAGTATCATTTTCAGTGTCCTGAAGCATTTTTTCCAATGCTATAAAATGGGTTAAAGTTTCTGAACTTGGAAGACATTCTCAATTTCCAGGGACTAACTTCACTGAAATATTTAATGCATGTTACGCTCAAAAGCAAATTTTGTTTTAACATGGTATTTTGGAGAAGCATTTCTAACACTGAAGTATCACTGAGCTACATAGGATGACTAGAAGCTGAAGGAAAATGAGCTGAAAGGGGACCTCGAGTTTGGAGTCTAAGCAACAGAGGGCATAGCCGTGCATGGAGTGATGGAAATCGGGTGCTCAAGACTGGAATTGGAGTGCTTATGTCTTGTCTTAAGGGGCTGAGAGTGGTGAGACCAGGGGTAGACCTATATAATGATAAGAAATTTAAAGTCAAGATATTGCTCAATGGAGCGTTTAGTCAGGAGACACTGCAGTGATGGCAATGGGAATGGAATTTCTAGAGTTTAGATCTAGATCCAAATCCCTGCTCCTGTATGACTTTAGTTTAAAGGGCAGGCTG
The DNA here is from genome assembly GCF_021869965.1 of Rhincodon typus. Lineage (NCBI taxonomy): Eukaryota > Metazoa > Chordata > Chondrichthyes > Orectolobiformes > Rhincodontidae > Rhincodon > Rhincodon typus. The sequence goes on along the minus strand of NC_063340.1, from coordinate 1,203,842 downwards.
ATGAAACGGAATAGGTGCATGTCTCTGGGCTTGAATTTACCAACAATAAAGATCCAGACAGGTTTCAGCAGAAGGTGGACAGAGACTGCCTGAAGTCAGGGGAATGTTAGAGGTTGAAATAGGTACCTTTTGTAGTGGTACACATGAAGTTGGAAACTCTCCTTGAAGCAAATGAGACACAAATCGCAAACAAACTGGTTATATCTTGGATCGTTGCTGGGGAGGGGAATGAATGAATAGCTAGAGAACGCAGCTTAAAATGAGGATTGCAAACAATGGCTTTCGTGTTCCTAATTTAATTGAAATCTTTTGTTCATCCAGCACTTGATGCTGAATAGTTTGATAATTTAGCAACAACTGGAGGAGAAAATGTTGAACTGGGTGTCTATCTTTGAATGAGGGCTAATTGTGCCTCCAGATATCACCAAGTGGTATTGTGCATATAAAAATGGGGTCAAGCCCCACATGGGGATATGGGAGGCTACAGTGCAGGAGTAGGAAGAGAATCCAGTGCAAGTGACATTTCCTGCCTATGGAACCAGGTGAAAGTCTTGTGCTAAATGCTGGTAGAGAGGGAATAGGAAGAATGATATGGTCACTGTCAAAGGCCACAGATAGGACAAGGAAGCAAAGGTGACTTTATTGCAGTTTCAGGGCATTGTTTGTGAATTCAGCTGTTCTGGTACCACAGCATGTGCTGTGCCTTGATAGACGGATTCTAGCTTTGTATTCAGGGCAAGTTGGGAAGAGATTTAAAAGGTGATAACTTCTTCAAGGACTTTGAAAAGAGAAGAAAGATTGGGTATGGGACTGGCTGGTAGAGGTCATTGGTTGTTTTTTTGAATCGAGAGTAATGGCAGTTTTACGAGGACCAACCTGAAAGTGGATACCACCTTTACAATAATATCTGGCTAACATCAATGTGAACTCAGGAGCAGTTCAACCAGTATATCAATACTGTTTGATTTGTGTGCCGGTAGTTTTGAAGTACTGAACTTGTTAGAACATAGTGAATAGAATGAAATGAAAAGTCATCAAAATCATTCACCCTTAAGTTGTCCTGCACATTGGTTTGCTTCACAAGGTTTTAAATAGTCTGTTTGGGCACAGTGCTGTTGTACAGGATGAAGAAATGCCATGCCTTTTTAATGAGTAGAGGTAGTATTGTTTTGCCAGTTTGCTCTAACAAGCCAGTTCCATATCCTATTTGAGCAAAGCTTGGAGCAAGATATTTGTAACAACTTAATTCCTGACTGCAATTGGTAAGACATGAAGCATTTGCGCTGTTTTTTTTAGATGTGTAGAAACCTTTGGACAAAGTACACATTGTCCAATCATTTGATTTTTGTAGATTGAACTTAAAGTAGTGGGATCAAATGGGTGATTGAGTTTGTCATTATCTGTACCTGTAGGCTTAGCATTCACCTGAATTGTGGTTCATGACTCAGTTTTTTTTTGAAATTCAAAAGACGACAATGTATACAAACCTGCACAAGCACATTATACCTGTGCACAGAACCATGGATAGATCCAAACCAGTACTAGCTTTGTTTCCAACATTATGACTATGACTATGACTATGCCTATGACTATGACTACTTTTGTCTCTGATCCCCAAAACTGGCTGTAATGAAGAATTTGCTGGGTTTTTTCTGATAACAACATGTATGTAAATGACACCAATCTAAAACCTGCTCTACAGAATAATTACAGGAATCCAGGTGATTATAAACTTGCTGGAAGTAGACACAGTTGAGTAGTCACATTGTTAATATTTTTTCCCAACTTTTTTAGACAACTCTAGCCTGGAGTTGTCATAAATCAAGTTTTTGTCCAAATGACAAAATGATTGAGTTTGTAAAATTAAATGCCAACTGTTTTTGATGAAAATGTTCAGTTTGCCTTGCTTTTCTTTCTCATGCACTTTCTAGTTTTAGATGAGTATTTGAATGTAAATATCCTGTTCTTTCCTATTTTTCCTTTTGACTTACCTAATAATAAATGAAGAATCTTTAGTTTTAAAACTAAACTCAACCAATGACTTCAATACTTATCTAACTAATTTGTTTTGATCCTTCCCTCAAGCTATTTTAGTAGGGCTGATGGAATAATCCAGTCTATAGCAATCAGACCCAAGTCATTAGTTCTAAGTTGAACTGTATAATGGATGCCAGAATGTGAAATGGCATCTTTCTTTTTTGAGATTAAATAAAACTTTTATTTGTAGATATAATTTGTCTGAAGTTTCAGTCCTTGTAAAAAAAAAAAACACTCCTCTGGAGTAGAGGTGAGTAGTCTTGAAGGGCCTAAAAGTGAATTGTCTCCTTGAATGGTTTCACCTTGTAATTATGATGCAAGCCTGTGCTGTGCTCAGTTTTCACTTTTTTTTTCCCTCCAAACAGAATTTCATGTTGCAGCCAGTCTGTGAAATACCTGCCCAGAGGAAGGGAGGGATTTTAAAACAACACAACCATCAGTGCAGCCTTTATACCACACCTAGTTCAGGAGTAGCAGCAAAGCAGGGGGTGAGGGGAGCAAGATGAAAATATGAATTTTTGCCTCCTTCCTGTGGAAGTGCCAATGCTGTGTACTTTTCCTAAACTGAATAGGCAGTAGTCAATCTGCTCCCAGGCTGAGTAGCAGAGCTGCTTTGACCTAGACTCTTTCAATTCAGTTTACCTAATCTCTAATTACATGGAAAACTAGTTTTGAGGAATTTCTGCCATAGAACCAGCACTCTTTGCTGTCTATAATACAAACAAAGAACAGTACAGTACAGGAGCAGGCCCTTCAGCCCACCAACATTATGCTGACACATGATGCCTTTCTAAAATAAGTCATTTGTCTTGACATGATTTGTATCCCTCTCTTCCCTGTCTATATGTATATGTCAAGATGACTCAAATGTTGTTGTTGTATCTGCCTGTAACACCTCTTCCGCTAGTGGATTCCAGGCACATATCACTTTTTTTAAAAGAAGATAAGCCTGCTTCTTGTCTTTAAACTTACCCCCTTTTACCTTAAACCTATGTCCCCTAACAATTGACAGTTCTACTGTGGAAGACTTTGACTATCCAATCTATCCATGTACCTCATAATTTTGAGTTTCTAGCAGATAGCCCTCCCAACCCTTCAATGTTCAAGTGAAACAATCCGAGTTTGTTCTATTTCTCCTCGTGGTTAACACCCTCCAAACTAGGTAACATCCTGGTAAACTTACTGTATCCTGTCCAAAGCCTCCATATCTGCCTTGTGTGGCAACCAGAACTATATGCAATATTCATATGATCTACTATAGTTCATACAGCTGCAACATGACTTGCCAATTTTTATACTCTATGCACCAACAAATTTGAAGGCAAATGTGCCATATGCTGCCTTGACCATCTTATCTACTTGTGTTGCTGCTTTCAGGGAGCTATGGAACTGTACACCTAGATCACTGATGTTACTAAGGGTTCTGCCATTTACTGGAAAGTTTCCTCCTGCATTAGGTCTTCCAAAATGCATCACCTTGCATTTGTCTGGATTAAACTCCACCTGCCATTTCTCTGCCTAAGTTGCCAGTCTATACCCTGCTGTATCTTCTGGCAATCCTCCTCACTGTCTGTAGATCTGCCAGACTTTGTTGTTCACAACCTTACGAATCAGGCAACCTACAGTCTCCTTTTAAATGTTTTAAATTTATTATAAGCAACAGTGGTCCCAGCACTCATCCCTGCAGAGTAACACTGGTCACCGATCTCCAGTCAGAAAATATACTTCCGTTGCTACCCTGTCTCCTATCAGTCAGTCGATCTGTATCCATTTTACCAGGTCACCATGGATTCCATGAGACTTCACCTTTTTTGTGTCAGCCTGCCATGAGGGACCTTGTCAAAGGCATTGCTAAAGTCCACAGACAACATTTACCACCCTACCGTCAATCATCTTGTCACTTCATCAAAAAAACTCTCTCTCAAATTTGAGACATTACCTTCCTTGCACAAAGCTATGCTGCCAATCGCTAATACGTACATCGTTTTCCAAATGTGTGCAAATTCTATCCCCAAGAATATTCTCCAATAACTTTCCCTGTCGCTGATGTAAGGCTCGCTGGCCTGTAACTTCCTGGATTATCCCTGTTGCCCTTAAGCAAAGGAACAACATTGGCAATTCTCCAGTCTTCTGGGACCTCTCCTGTGACTAAAAAGGATTCAAAGATATTGGACAAGGGCCCCAGCAATTTCCTCACTTGCCTCCCTCAGTATTCTGGGATAGAACCTGTCAGGTACTGGTGACATGTCTACCTTATTGCTCCTTTTTCTTTTTTTAAAAAAAAACTAACACTGCCTTTTTTTATATTGACTATATACACTTCCTGAGACTCACCACCCCCATGTCCTTCTCCTTTGTGAATACCCATGCAAAGTATTCATTAAGGATCTTACCCACATATATGCACACGCGTGCGTGTGCTCTCTCTCTCTCTCCTTTGTTAATGAGTTGGTCTGCGCTTTGCTTGACTCCCCTCTTGCTCCTAACACCTTGGGATTTTCCTTAATCCTGTTTGCCAAGGACTTTTCATGGCCCCTTTTGAGCCTTCCTGCTATCTTTGTATTCTTCAAGGCCTCTGTCTATCTTCGATTTCCTAAGCGTTAGACATAGGGCTCCTTTTTTTTTTACTTTTTCACTAAGTACAAGAATTTGCTGCTTCATTGTATTACCCAATTTTGTAATACAAGTGTTCTGTTTTTATCAGCTTGGAGAATAGGTCCACATTATGGGAGTGTAAACAGTTCCCATTGGTCTTCCTTTGCATGCTTCCACTAGGTGTTGTAGCTATAAACAAACACTGGGTAAGTTGATCTCATCGAGGAGCATTCCTTTTGTGTTGAGTGTAGAACTTTTTTCTCTCCAAATTGTCAATGCATATGTTTTTCCTTCACTGGCTGCAAGCCACAAAATGAGAAATGAATTTGCCATCAAAGTTGCGTCTTACCTCAGTTATACTTTGTATTTAGCACAATCTATGTATTTTGCAAAAAATGTATTTCACACTAGTGCAGAACTATATCATGTAAATAATTAATTTTAATTTTTCAAAATATAAATTAGCCTGGCAATGATTCAAAGTAATAAATACCTTATTCAGATGCTGAAATGTGACACCACCAAAAAACATTGCTGTAATTTGTCTGGATTCTAATTGTGTTTTCCCTTCTGCATGCTCAAAGCTTCAGCAAAAGTTATTTAAAGTTTATACACTTTTTTTGTATTAATTTGCCATCGTACCCCCAAAGGGGACAGAACACATTACTGTGAGTGGCTGCTAATAGTTTTTAATTGACTTAGTTTTAATGGTTTATAGAAAAGTTGTGAAAACATTAAGCTTGAAAAATGTCATTTAATATCTTGCATTTAAATTGTTTAATGTAGTTCACCTCCCAAATGAAATTAACACTGTTCAATAAAAAGACAAGTTTGTATTTGGCATATCCATTTGATATCTAATACAATAATCAGTTGGGAACTGCAACTAAAATGTTTGTGCTGCTTTTTGCGTTGAATACTTTGGAACATATTCCTGGTCTCATTCTCCTATCCTTCCTAATCTCAAACTGTCAATGTTCTCCCTCTGGCCATAATTTTCTCTCTCCCCATTTTTTTTTCTTGAAGTTTTGATTCACAGTGCAGAGACAATGGGCCAATTAGTGGCCTCCCACACTCTAACAGTTGATGTTTATTCTGCTTATTTTATCTCTCTCATTATGAGCACAGTGGACACTGTCTCCTCCCTTCACCGACTATCTATGAAACTGGTTTGTCTCGGCTCTGTGAGACAATTAGTCACCATAAGCATCTGCATTTGTCCTGTGCCCATTGGCAGGTTGTCATCCAAATCAACACCAATAGTTTGATTTGATCAGCTGAGCTCACATCAGGGGTGCTTCTGTGGTCCTGGGACTCCCTTGCTGGGTCCCTTTCCCCCTCGTTAGCTGCAGTATCTCTTTGCCCTGCTCTATCCTCATTGTCAGCTGGGAAAAACATTGCGTTTATCAAGGAAATACTGGTGACGACTCAGTAACACTGCCTGTGACTACTTGTTACTCAATCTCATAGGGAAGGTGACTTGGTTAGAGAGATAGTAGGAACTGCAGATGCTGGAGAATCTGAGATAACAAGGTGTACAGCTGGATGAACACAGCAGGATCAGAGGAGCAGGAAGGCTGATGTTTTGGGCCTAGACCCTTCTTGGTTAATGCCCTAGGATAAAGCCAGTCCCTGTGATTTTATCTCTCAATGAGTCATCAGAGGAAGTAGGAGAGTTATAAATCTTCTCATGAATACTTAAACAAATGGCTTTGTGGGTGGGAAATTGTGTCATTAATGAGTTTTTTTTGAAGTGACAAAGGAGGATTGATGAAGGTAGTGGTGGACGTTGTCTCTATGGACTTCAGCAAGGTGGTAGATTGGTTAGCAAGGTTAGATCACGAATCCAGGAAAAGCTAACCATTTGGATACAAAATAGGATTGAAGGTAGGAGACAGTGGTGGTGGAGGATTGGTCTTTGGACTGGAGGCTTGTGACCTGTGGTGTGCCACAAGGATTGGTGCTGGGTCCAATGCATTTTGTCATTTATATAAATGGTTTGGATGTGAATATAGGATGGATGGTTAATAAGTATGCAAATGACACCAAACTTGGTGGTGTAGTGGCTAGTGAAGAAAGTTGAGTACAATGGGATCTTGATCAGATGGAGTTTAATTTAGATAAATGTGAGGTGTTGCATTTTGGAGAGGCAACTCAAGCTAGGACTTATAAACTTAATGTAGGGTCCTGGGGAATGTTGCTGAACAAATGAACCTTGGGGTGCAGGTTCATAGTTCCTTGAAGGTGGAGTCCCAGGTAGACTGGATAGTGAAGGCAGCATTTGCTACACTTGCCTTTATTGGTCAGTGCACTGAGTACAGGAGTTGAGACGTCATGTTGCGGCTGTACAGGACATTAGTTAGGCCACTTCTGGAATACTGCATTCAATTCTGGTCTCCCTGCTAATAGGAAGGATGTTGTGAAACTTGAAAGGGGTCAGAAAAGATTTACTAGGAGGTTAGAGCCAAAGGGAGAGGCTGAATAGGCTGGGGTTATTATCCCTGGAGCATCAGAGGCTCAGGGTTGACCTCAACAGTTTATAAAATCATGAGGCATAGATAGGGTAAATAGCCAAAGTATTTTTCCGGGGTTATGGAATCTAAAACCAGAGGGCATTGGTTTAAGGTAAGAGGGAAAAATTTAAAGGGGATATCCAGGCAACTTTTTCATGTAGAAAGTGGTGTTTGTATGGAATGAGCTGCCAGAGGAAGTGGTGGAGGCTGGTACAATTACAATATTTAAAAGGCATCTGTAAAAGTACATGAATGGGAAGGGTTTGGAGGGAGTTGGCCCAAATGCTGGCAAATGTGATTAATTTGGGATATCTGGTTGGCATGGATGAGTTGAACCAAAGGGCCTGTTTCCATGCTGTACAGCGCTGAATCTAAATATTCAGCAAATACTTGGGGGGGGAAAAAATAGCCTGTGATAAGGCCGGGGGTAGCCAGTATACCCCGAATCCAATGGTGTTTATCTAAATATACTTAAACTTCTATTACAAATCTGCCATGTGGGAGTGCAAATGTCATCTAACATTTTTATACTTGTGGGGTCAGTTAGCTTAGTTGGCTGGTTTGTGATGCAAAGTGATGTCAATACCATGGGTTCCATTCCAACACCAGCTAAGGTTACCATCATCTCATGGGAGTCTAATATTGGACAGCATAATCTCAGAATAAGGTGACACATAGGAGGAATTTCTTCTCTGAGGGCAGTGAATCAGTGGAATTAGTTACTGCAGAGAGAACTGTGCAGGCTAGGTCATTAAGTATATTCAAAGCTGGTATAGGGGAAATCAAATGATATGGGGTTGAGTTGTGGTTTATCAGATTATCCATGGCCTCATTGAATGGTGGAACAGACCTATGGGCTGAATGGTCTACATATGCTCCTATGTCTTTGTGAAATAACCTTTTATGTGGCACCTTATCAAAAACTTTCTGGAAATCCAAATGCACTACGTTGACTGGGTTCCCCTTTATCAACTCTGCTTGTTATATCCTCAAAAACCTGAGCAATTTTGACAAACATGATTTTCACAAAACTGCATTGACTCTGATTGTATTCAGCTTTTTAAAATATCCTGCTATTGCTCCCTTATTAATGGATTCTATCATTTTTCAAAAAAAAAAAGAGGTTAGGCTAACAGGCCTGGAGTTGCCTACTTTCTGTCTCCCTCCTTTCTTGAACAAGGGCATCATATTAGTGGTTTTCTAATCCATTGGAACCCTCCCAGAATGCAATGAATTCTGGAATATTTTGACCAATGCCTTCAATATGTCAGCAGCAACATCCCTTAAAATCCCTGGATACAGGCCATCTGGTCCTGGCGACATGTCTGCCTTCAGTCCCATTAGTTTGTCAAAATCAACAAACCTTTTATTAACCGGGACCAGGAGTATGCTGGTTGATCAGATATTCTGGTTGATCAAGAGGTTCACATAATCAATGTAAAAACACACACACTAAGTAATAGAAATGTAATGCGGGGGTATACATAATCACTGGTATACTTTATTTACAGCATAAATCACTTTAATAATAATGCAATTTTGCCTTGACTAAAACTAACCGGCAGAGAGCCTTCTCGCTCACACCCTCACGTGAGTACTTGGACATTGCAGAGATTGCGGTAATACAATAAACTTCCAGTATTTCAGGCATATATTTTTGTCAGTTTAGCTGGTTAATAATGTGCCAGTTAAAATGGAGTTTGATGTACTTGTGACAGAGACTGTTGCAAGATCTTTCCTCCCATTAGCACTTTGCTTATCTGTTATCATTGCAATGTTTATAATATCCTCCACCATGAAAACAAGTGCAAAATATTGGTTTAAATTATCCACTATTTCCCCATTCCCTGTTTTTAATTCCTCAGTCACAAACTCCAAGGTTCCCATACTTACTTTAGGTACCCACTTTTTATATAGCCATAGAAGCTCCTGTTGTTTGTTTTTATAGTTCTTGCCAACTTACTTTCTGAATCAAATTTCTTCCTTTTTATTAACTCTTTTGTCATTTGTCATTGGCTCCAAAAGAAAATCCCAATTCTCTGGCCTAGCGTTTGTTTTAGCCAGAGTTTTGATTAGATACTCCAATGGTCACCTTTGTTTAAAAATTGATGGTTCATCCTGCTCATCAAGTTCTTCTTTTTGACTGGAATAAATTTTATGAAATATCTGCTGAAATGTTTGCCATTGCTCTTCCAGCATCCTTCTCTGTGTTCTGTTTTCCAAGTTTGCCTTAGACAATTCTTTCTTCAAACCTCTCCAATTGACCTTTATTTATGTTGAGGACAGTTATCTGAGACCCAAGTTCCTCTCTCTCAAACTCAGTTTGAAATTCTAATCTGTTGTGAGTGTTACCCCCTACAGGATCCATAACAATGAGATCCCTTATTAATGCTACTTCATCATACATTAGTAGATCTAAAATTGCCTCCCAGTTGGGGTCTGCAACATACTGCTCTAGTGACTGTACATCAGAAACCAACAGCTCAGTAGAATGTTTCACTCAAAACTCTATAAGATGTTTGAGTATCCCAACCAGCTTTCAAATATTATTGAGCAACATATGAGAGAAAATCCTCATAGATTTCAAAGAAAATTTACTGAAACCAACGGAAAGCAAATACACCACTTGAGATTATGTCAGTGCCCAACACCTCTTTGTGACTGAGAAATTAGATGAAACTGCTGATTTCACAGGTTTAGAGGAATTATTCAATTGGGAGGGTGGTCTCTGGGTGAGAGGGGGAATGGGAGGGTGGATACCTGCTAAAAAATTTGTCTTCCATGTTTACTTTGCCTAGATTTTTTGTTTTGATCAATGTGCAATTCTGGTTAAAATCACATATGACAATTGTAGTGCCTTTCTTATGCACCACCATTATTTCCTGATATATACTTTGTTCGATCGTGAGGCTTATAGGCAACTCTCACCCATGACATCACTCTCTTATTTCCACACAGGCTGATCCAAATCATGATCTACTGCACCTGTATCACTATTCATCACTGCATTGACACCTTTCTTAATTAACAGTGCTCCTCTAGCTACCTCTCCTTTTGTCTATTTTTCTGGACATCAAATGCCCTTGAATATTGAGTTTCCAGTCCTGGTCACCCTGTAACTATATCTCCATAGTAGCTATCAAGTCATCAATTTCATTTAGTTTTATTTGTGCAGCCAGCTCCTCTATCTGAATTCATGCAGCATTTGTAACAAAATAAAGAGCCTTAAGTTTTGACTTTTCACTAATTGACTATTGTTTTGACTTTGACTGTTATTTATTCTGGGTCTAATTTCTGTTGCCCTCTTCTGCTTGTATTTTTCTCCTGTGACTGTGACAGTTTGTCATTCGCCTGTTCATGACCTTGCACATCTGCTCACTTGTTTCTTTTTAAACTTCCCTTCAATCAAACTCTCCCTGTCCCACTCATTGGTTTAAAAAGAGTATTTCCTAACTGCACTCTCTTCAGTTGTAACATCTCCTGAATTAAACCATTTGGCCAAATGTGAGACATGGCAGAAATTCCCAAAATCCCCTCTGTCTTCCTGTGATGTCAGACAAGTAGAAACAGGTTAAAGGGTTTTAATTTACCACTGTTTGTCCGACCCAGAGACCGCCCTCCCATTCCCCGTCCCACCCAGAGACCACCCTCCCAATTGAATAATTCCTCTAAACCTGTGAAACCAGCAGTTTCGTCTAATTTCTCAGTCACAACGAGGTGTTGGGCACCAACATACTCTCAAGTGGTGTATTTGCTTTCTCTTGGGTCCAGTGAATGTTCTTATGAAGTTATGAACTTATGAAGTTTTCCTCTCATATGTTGCTCAATAATATTTGAAAGCTGGTTGGGATACTTCAACATCCTGTAGAATTTTCAGTGAAACATTCCACTGAACTGTTGGTTTCTGATGTACAGACAGCCTCTGTTCCTTTGGGGCAATGGTGAATTCTACTTTCTCAAGATGCCATATTGGAAGATGTTATAATGAATGAATTTGGGTTTTCTTCCAAAGATGATTGTTGTAAGGTGTTAATCTTGCAAATTAGCATTATTATTGTTTCAACAGTACTTTTTGACTTTTTGACTTTTTTTCCCTTGTTATTTAGTTGAAAGCCGTTTACAGGAATTTTATTTTTGTCAATGTAACTGCTTTCACAGTTCAGTGTTTTAAGTTCTTTGATCACATCAATTGTATTAAATGTTGAATCTCAAGTTTTCTAAGTATTGTAATTTTCATTACAGGATAATGAATTATGAATAAAGCTTTATTCTCAAGCATTTCGTTTTTGAAGTTATTTTTTAATTTGCTAATTTTGTCAGAAATTTTCCTTAACTTCTGTTGGTTCCAAACTTTTGAAATGTTTCTAAATTAACCTCCTATTTTATAAATTGTTCCTGTTTAAATATCAATTAAATTATTTAAAATGAAGAAATACTGATATTTTCTCCCATGATGAAGGAAAGACTGCTACTTTGCATCATTTTTGTTCTCTTGCCACGCTCAGCTCTTTCTCCCAACTGCTGCTCAACATAGTCATAGAGTCATACAGCATGGAAACAGACCCTTCAGTCCAACCTGTCTATGCCAATCAGGTTTCCCAAACTAAACAAGTCCCAATTTGTCTTCATTTAGCCCATATCCCTCTAAAACTTTCCCATTCATGTACCTGTTCAAATGTCTTTTAAATGTTATAACTGCACATGCATCAACCATTTCCTCTGGTTAACATGGAGGAGTATTGACTCAGCAGCAGCTGAGGGTGGAGGTTTAGTCGGTCGTAATAAACAGATTTTCTGTTCCTTGTTTGACCTGAGACCATCAGACTTCATAGGGGTTTAGACTTCATGTTAAGGGTTTTTCATCTTGCACTCTTCAGGACACATCCCAAGAGGTGCAATTCAAGGATGAAAATCAAAAATGTATACTGTATGAGGAGAGTGCTGATTGTTTGGTTGAAAGTAGGTTCTGATAGGTAGAGGCTTCACCATAGAGAATGCACCAATTAGATGATGATTGACTGTTGACTGTTAACTGCTAAGCTTTGTTTAAATTTTAAACCACAACCCTGAGAAATGAAACAAAAAAAATGGCTGCCACCTATTTTGTTACATTGAAACAGGTGCAGTGCATGTACAGCAGGCCAAGCCGCTTCAGAGGAGCAGGAAAGCTGACGTGTCGGGTCTAGATTTTCTGAAGAAGGGTCTAGATCCGAAACGTCAGCTTTCCTGCACCTCTGAAGCTGCTTGGCCTTTTGTGTTCATCCAGCTCTACACCTTGTTATCTCAGATTCTCCAGCATCGGCAGTTCCTACTATCCCAGTGAATGTACATGTTCTTCCTGTCTACAAAATTCAAGGCCCTGTGCACTGGTACATCTCAATACACCCCTGTATGCCACACAGTGACCCCAACTGTCAATCCCAATTTGGTTGCCAGTTTAATCACAGAGCAAACATGACAACATTTGTTGGATCATCCTGAGGTGTGTAAAGAATTATGCTGACAATAATTTAGCATTGTCAGACAAGCTCACAGTGTGGTATATTTGGACATATAGTAATACAAAAGGTTCTTTGCATACAGAACAAACAGATACATAGAACATGAACACACTAAATCCGTTTCACCTCAATAAAACGGGTGATAGCTGTTTATCAGGTCAATGCCTTGACCAATTTGAGCCAACTTGCCTGGTGTAAAATTTAAACAAAGCTTGGCGGTTAACTGTCAATCATCATCTAACTGGTGCATTGATCAAGGCAATACCTTTACCAATCACGGTCCTCTCGCCAACCAATCAGCACTAGGCTCTCATACAATTGTTGTTTTCCTTTGACATTGATCTTTCATGCATCAGGAGAAATGCACAAGAAAGACACAAATTGTGTAATCGTTTTGGCAACGCTCATGTTCTGTAGGACCAAATGATTACATGAATCTTTAAATTCTTACTGGGTGATCACTGTTATTTCTTTTAAATATATATGTGTGTAGCATTGTTTGGGTCTCTCCACGCATATATATGGGGTTTACATGGAAACCTCAATGTGGAGGTTGGCTGCACAAGGCCCTGGTTTCTCCTGAACCTGGTTAGTAAGGACCACTCTTGTTGCAGTAACTGAAAAGTTTACCATTCAAAGACTGGGGGGGGGGGCTGAAGAAATTTGTTTGTAGATTACCAGGTTTCCCATTCCATGACTCAAAGGATGTTTGTTGCATCGTTAACAGTGCTATCAAGCAACACTTGAAAAGGAATAGCCCTTGTTCACTAATGCCCAGTTCAAGTTCTGCCAGAGACATTCAACCCCTGAACTCATTACAATTTTGGTTCAAACATTGAAAAATGAGCTAAATTCCTGAGGTGAGGTGAGGTGGGAGTGTCTGCCCTTGATATCATGGCAGCATTTGATTGGGTGTGGCATCAAGTAAATTGTAGCAAAACTGCTTTCAATGGGAATCGGGGGAATCTGCTGGTTGGAATCACATCTTGTGCAAAGGAAGACGATTGTGGATTATTGGAGATCAGTCACCTGAGTTCCAGGACATCTCTGCAGGAGTTCCTCAGGATAGGCTCCTAGGCAGTCTTTGGCTGCTTCATCAATGACAATTCATCCATCATAAAGTCAGAAGTGGGATGTTTGCTGATGATTGTACAACGTTCAGCACAATTTGTGATTCCTCAGACACTGAACCAGTCACTTACATATCCAACAAGATTTGGACAACATCCAGGCTTGGGCTGGAAAATAGCAAGCAATAAGTGCCATTACAAATAACCATCTTCAACAAGAATAAGGAGGTGGAGGTATAGTAGTAATGTATAGTAGTAACAGCTTAATAAGCCAGAAACCAGGCTAATGTTCTAAGCACAGGGGTTCAAATCCCAACATGGCTAATGGTGAAATTTGAATTCAATAATTTAAAAAAAACTTCTAACAGTGACCATAAAGCTATTGTTGATTTTTGTAAAAACGCATCTGATTCATTAACATCCTTTAGGGAAGGAAATCTATCTTCCTTACCCGGCCTGGTTCCATACTGACTCCTAACCTACAGTACTGTGGTTGACTCTGATTAGTCTCTGGGCATCTAGGGATAGGCAATAAATTCTGGCCAAGCAGCAAAACCTATATCCCATGAACAAATAAAAAGAGGAGAATCTCCACTTAATGTTCAATGGCACTCATATCACTAAATTCCTTATTATCAACAACCTGGGGGTCTTACCATTGACCAGAAAATGAACTAGGCTAGCCATACAAATACTGTGACCACAAATACAGTTCAGAGGCTAGGAATACTGCAGCGAGTAACTCACCTCCTGACTCCCCAAACCTTGCCCATCATCTACAAAGCACAAGTCAGGATTATGATGGAATATCTTCCATTTGCATGAATGGGTACAGCTTCAACAAACATTCAAGAAGCTTGACGTCTACCCAGAAAAATCAGCCCATGCTTGCCTGAAACCCCATCCATCACCTTCAACCTTGACTCCCTTCACCACTGATGTACAGATGCACTGCAGTAACTGACCAAGGTTCCCCCAATACTACAAGGACAAGGGCAATAAATTCATGGAGTACCACTACCTAAAAGATCCCCTCCATGCCACTTCCCATCCTGACTTGGAAATATATTGCTGTTCCTTCAGTGTCATTGGGCTATAATCCTGGAACTCCCTTCCTCAACAGCACTATGGATGTCCCTTCACCCCAGAAAGCACACCTCCCATTAATGATCAAACAAAAAGTTCAACACAAACTCTCATAGCTTGGAGACTTGTAAAACTATGGCACCAAAGTGAAACTATTCTCCTGAAATGAAACCTGATTCTGAGTTGAAGATCAACTAGTAGCCCCTGATCTGTTTTCTGTGTCATAAATGTTCATCTTCACAAACAGTTCAGCAGTTAACAGGTATTCTACCAGATACTCAACTCAACTACCTTCTTGGAAGCAATTTATTTCATTCACTATTCCAGATAATTTTCTGACCTTTTCTACTTTAAAACAAATTATGTTCACAGTTACATTCCCTGTAAGTTTACCTGCCAGTGCACAGATCTCTGAGGACCCAGTCTATGTGTTGCCATACCGATCGAGTAATTAGAGGGAATATTGCTTCACAGAATTGAAACAACACATCGATTTTACCTCTGCTTTAAATTCCACCTTCCCAAATGATGAGATAATATATCATTCACCTTTATCACTCAATAAATGAATCAATTATGGGCTTTGCGTTTACCTTTGCTTTCCCCTTGTTGCTTCTGAATGCCAAATTTCTGACACTCAGAGTGCCTCTAGAAAAAGATGTAAAAGCAAAATACTGCGGGTACTGTATATCTGAAATACAAACAGGAAGTGCTGGAGAAGCTCAGCAGGTCTGGCAGATGCTGTGGAGTGAGAAACAGAGTTAACATTTCAAGTCCACTTCTAAAAAACAGACCAATTCTGAAAGAAGAGCCATATCAGATTTGAAATGTTAACTTCGTTTCTCTCTCTCTCTTCCACAGATGCTGCCAGACCTACTGATGAAAGGTCGTCCAATAAAGCCTAACTACATTCCTTTCTCATTGCAGGAAATGCTTGACCTGTTGAATACTTCCAACATTTCCTTTTTTTTGTTTTAGGATTGCAGTGCATGAATCATTTTTGTTTTGTGTTGCTGTCTTTGCTACTGCTTTATTCAGATTACTTGGATCAAGAAGCATGAGTATTCATCAGAATTGGGGGAGGGGAAGGGGTTTCTGAAATAAATAGGGAGAGAGTGGGAGGCGGATAGAAGAGGGATAGAGGAGAGGATAGGTGGAGAGGAAACAGACAGGTCGAAGAGGCGGGGATGGAGCCAGTAAAGGTGAGTGTAGGTAGGGAGTTAGGAAGGGGATAGGTCAGTCCAGGGAGGACGGACAGGTCAAGGGGGCGGGATGAGGTTAGTAGGTAGGAAATGGGGGTGCGGCTTGAGGTGGGAGGAGGGGATAGGTGGGAGGAAGAACAGGTTAGGGAGGCAGGGACGAGCTGGGCTGGTTTTGGGATGCACTAGGGGGAGGGGAGATTTTGAAGCTTGTGAAATCCACATTGATACCATTGGGCTGCAGGGTTCCCAAGCAGAATATGAGGTGCTGTTCCTGCAACCTTCAGGTAGCATCGTCGTGGCACTGCAGGAAGGCCAGGATGGACATGTCGTCTGAGGAATGGGAGGGGGAGTTGAAATGGTCCGAAACATCAGCCTTCCTGCTCGGCCTGCTGTGTTCATCCAGCTCTACACCTTGTTATCTCAGATTTTCCAGCATCTGCAGTTCCTACTATCCATGAGTATTCATCAGCTTGGTTTGAAAAGTCAACCTACTTAAAGGGCTCATTAATTCTTGTATCCATGCTGAATGATTCTTTAAATTTAATTCTGCTTGAAGTTTACTTTTCAGGACAAGATTTGACTACAAGTGGCCAACCATCTGACACCATATTCCTCAGGCAAATGACCAAGAGTTTGTGACAAATCACTATATTCAGTGAGTTCTGTAGTTCAGGTTTCTATTTCCCTGACTGTGGCCAACAATCACTTGACAACCACATTCCTTGAACTGAATGAAGACAACAATGAAACAACACATTATTTTCCTCAGTTCTCTACTTCACTGTCATCAAGGGTTTGTAAGTACTACATGGTAAGCTTTCACTTTAATATAAGTGCTGAGTTACTTTCTCCTCAGCGCAAGGTTTTGACATTATTTGACCACTACATGCATAAAAAACTGTATTCATAATTGATTCCATTGGCATCTGGGGAATTTGCTTCTGACACTGATTATAACTTGCACTGAGAACTGGCTGTGTCCCCAACTATTTACCCAGGTGGAGAAAAGCTGCAGAATCTAGAAATCCAAATCAATTCTTATGATTTCATAGGTGTAACTGTCACCTTTTTGTCTGATTTCTCAATTTTGGTACCTCTGTTTTGACAGGACCATATTCTCTTCCTCGAAGATTTTTGAACTATAGCTACAAAGCACATCTGCTGGTTTTCTGTGACTGATCTTATCTTTGATGATTTTGTCAATGGCCAAAGTATCCCACCTTGATTGACATTAATTTCCTCAAGCGAAGCTTTGGTAGGTTTGAACCATCAAACTATTGCTGCCCTTGGTCACTGTTCTGGGCCAAATAAGACTGTTCACAACCTGTTGCACCTTGTGTAGAGTTTTGAATCCACATCATCTTCATTACACAGACTACCTATTTCACACTGACTCCTACTTCCCTCCCGTTTCATCTGCATTAAACCCTCATCATTTTTGTTTAGCACCTTCAGACTCTGTGGTCCCCCACCCACCACTATCCATCAGAATTAGAATTAGGTTTTATTGTCATGTGTACTCAAGTACAGGGATACAGGAGTACAGTGAAAAGTTTACAATGTCGCCATTCCCAGTACCAACTAAGTACAAAGATACCTAGGTACAACATCTTAGGAACAAAGTACAAAAATGAAGAGATAAGTTAAAAGTTAGACATTACAGTTCTTCTTAGTATAAAAAGTCGACAAAATAAAGAATTACAGTCCTTCTTTAGCCGTGGGCCTGCAGACCTTCCACGCTGGGCTTCCCCACAAAGGCTCGATCTTATCCGTACTGTGCTCGTTCTCCCTCCTCTGTGATGCTGTTTCACCACTAGAGTCCAGTCCTGCTCTCCAGACATCATGCTGCTAACCACCATCTGGGCTCACCAGCTGCCTTGCCACAGATTGCCAGAATCAAAGTAAACTTATTCCAAATCCTGCTGTGCAAAATCTATCCAACTTTGTCACAGTTCAGTGGGAAGTTGGGTATCATGGATGAGATGAGTTTTGATACAACAAGAGATAATATTTTTATCCAGGTGTATTTTGATATTCTGGGCACACAGAGCTTCAGTGAAATTAAGACAGATTTTATTTTCTCGCGTCACAGTTTTCATCAAGGCTGTGCGTAAAGACTTTTTGTACTAATTCTCCCTTTAAAGTCCCAGAAAATTCTTTGTAACTGACATTAGAAATCAAAACTGGAAACAATGCTAACCAAATAGTCCAAAATAGAATGCTCTTTTATGCCTCAATACCATACTCATCACATTAAAGTGCAAAATGCATTTCGTCTCAAACTAACAGCTACACATGTGATTTCTGAAGAAGGGTCCAGACCCGAAATGTCAGCTTTCCTGCTCCTCTGATGCTGCTTGGCCTGCTGTGTTCATCCAGCTCTACACCTTGTCATCTCAGCTACACATGTGAACTGTCTTTAAGGCGCGGGTGGCTCTGAGGTGGCAAACTTGGCAATGGACGCCCACAATGCTGTCAGGCCAGTGCATCAACCTCCTCTCAGAGTAAGGTCAGTGTCAATATGTGATCAGCCATCCTAGTACAACCTGAAGGGGTAAACTGTTAAAAGTAGCGATGGTTCCAGATTCCTCTGTATAACATCATACTGATAGTTAAGGTGGTTCTAGTTTGAGGCTTGTCTGCACTCTGATGTCATGCTGTGTAATTTTAACAGGTTAAACATCAGCAGTATGCCTGTGCAGTAAACAGTGGCCGATCGATAACATTCCCAACTTCTGAGCAGAATATTATAGGTTTGAGCATACTTCAGGTAATCATATGAGCTGACACATTTATGTCAATACTGGCTCAGTTGGTACACAGCACTAAGCAGTACAGGTCAGAAAAGTTAATGGTTTGATCCTTGCTCAGCGTGGATTTAGGACATCTTAAGCAGGATGGCAGTAGGTCAGCACAATTATCCCAGAATCCCTGAACGAGGGAAGGGGGAAATTAGTTTTGGGTTCTGTTCCTTATTGCTCTCTGCATCGGTCAGCATCCCCACACCTGAGCAATGTCCAGAGGTGACTTCTGCAAATTGTGCATACCTGTGTTCACCTTTCAGCCATCACAACCCATGATGAATTACATATGCAAAACATTACATCTCAGCTCTTCTCAGTACAGATGCTCACTAACATATTGTGAAAGTCTTATGTTTCTAATTTCCAACATTTACACAGTTTTCTTATGACACAGTATTTATTATGGGTGTTATACTTTAATATTTTGCAAGTTATATAGTAGAGTACATTCAAATCCATCATTGGTTCGTACAAGACATTTCTACCATACCTTTATATGAAGACTTGACATGTCACACAATAACATTAAACAAGTTTGATAATATCACAGGCACTGGGATATTAACTGAGAGTTTCAAAAATAGCAGTCACATTGAAAGGATACTCATTGAAGTCCTTCATCTATGTTATGACTATATCTGAAATATATATATAAATACGCCGGTGTTTAAAAATTTGGAATAGATGGAACTAAATGAACAGAAAAACTTTGAGAAATGAACTAATTTTGATCTTATGCAGATTTTTTGCATCAATTTATGCATTTTAAACTCAAATCCTCTTAACATACAAAGCAAAGAAAAATGCTATGCATGAAGGATTATACACCACTGATTGATGCTAGATTAATCCCTCATACAGGCCATCATCAGTTTTGACAGAAGCCATGAGTGAAGTGGACAAAAACAGTTCTTGTAGATAAAGCGTGTATTTTGTGTTTAAAGTCAAGGCATTGCTACAAACAGCTTATTCTCAAAATGCAATGAGAATTTTGCTGTATTAAAGAAAAGGCATCTTTTTCAAAATAACCTGAATTTAAATTCAACAGAAAAGAATAGTGGTATTTCTAATGACAACCTTGTTTGGAATCACTGCATAAAGAAAATAGTTAAAACAAAGATAGACAGGTTGGGAAGGGGACAGAAGGGCTATGCAAAAACATATAGGCGGATTAAACGAGTAGGTAAAATCTTGACAGATGACGTTGTATAATTTGGGAAAATATGAACTTGTTCATTCAGGCAGGAAGAATAGAAAAGCAGCATATTATTTAAATGGAGAAGGATTGCTGAACTCTTATGCACAGAGGGATCTGGGTGCCCGGTACAGGAATCAGAAAAAGTTGGTGTGCAAGGGCAGCATGTGATCAGGAAGGCAAATGGAATGTTGTCATCATTACAAGAAGAATGGAACATACAAGTAGGGACATTTTGTTACAGTTGTATAGGACATTGGTGAAACCACAGCTGGAGCACCTTGTATAAATAAGAACCTGAGAGGACTTAACAGGATAGATGCTGTAAGGATGTTTCCCTTTATGGGAGAGATTAGAACTAGTAGACACAGTTTTCTCTTTGATGGTAGTTTGGCTATGGAATTTTCTTCCCCAGACAGTGGTGGAGACTGGATCACATTGAATATTTTTAAGACTGAGTTAGACAGATTCTAGATTAACAAGGGAGTCAAAGCAGGAAAGTTGAGTTGAGGTCACGATCAGATCTGCCATGGTCTTATTGAATGGTGCAGCAGGCATGAGGGGCTGAATGGCCAACTCCTGCTCCTAATTTGTATGTACAAAATGTTATTATTATGGACAAATAAGATAAATGGATAATGAAAGGGTATAAATTCCTTGACATTTGAAGTCACAACGTAATAAATTCTGTCCATTATGAACTTTGCTCCTATTATAAACAATGAGCTACAAGAACATTTACAATTTTCTGGTTATGTGAATCCAAATCTTATGGTTCTTTTTTGTGGCTATAGAGAGAATTTACTGAATGAAGTGTAAGTAATTCAACTGTAGCAGCATAATGAAATAACTTTTACCTTATACAAGAATATATTAAAAAATTCATCATCTAAAGAAGTGTATCAAATAGGCCTACCTGTTATCAATATGACTGTAGAACAGAAGCAATGGAAGGTTAAGAGTAAAAGATTTATTCACTTTTTTTGAACTGTTGCAACATTTTCTGCATTACCTGGGTTTTATGATAATATTTAGACAAACATAATGGTAATTAAGTGGTATTACACTTTGTCTACCATGCAATTTAGAAACCAAAATTGCATTTCACACTAGACCAAAGTGTATCACTTTCAGAGTGCTGTTGTTTTCAAGTTCCTGCAAAGGAAGAACACATTTTAAATAATTGTAAAAATGGCAAAATAACTGATTAATATTAATGTGCAACTAAATTACATAAATTGCTACCTTAATAAATGTTAATATGAGAAGTTTCCAAATAATCCACACTGTTCATTTGCACCAAATCTAATAAAAATGGTCATGTTGCTTCAAATATTTGAAGGGATCAGTCTTATCCAGTGTCTGTGTGATTGCTGTGTACACTTAGAAGAACAGAGTAACAGAATTATATTTAGCACTGAGATGGTGCATATGAAGCTGAATACATTTGAAGAACTCCATTCGCAGCATGGTCAATTGCCAATATTAGGAGTGGCTCCTACTTGCATTAGAATAATTTCTAAAACATGGTTTCACATGAGCCTGAAATTTCACTGCAGTCAGTGGGATCTCAGACTAGTGTAAAATGACATGGGTGGGGGTTTCCAATATTGGATTTGTTATGCTTGGGATTCGGATCAGTAATGAATCAAGAGACACTGCCACTATTGTTCCAACGCGCACCCAAAAGAGCTTCACATTGAAGTGAAAGTGACATAATTATTGCATTCTATAAATGTACCATGCTCATTTTGGGTCTGAAAGAGATTTTAAACACTATTTTTTGATACAATCCATCAGTTCAACTATGTCAATGCAGGTTCTTCTGCATCTTGCCATTCTTCCAAAATAGATTTCAAATGTAAATGGAACAGAGACAGATGGAAATTAACTTCAGACATAATTTTTCCAAACAAATATGTTTTAGGAATCATATATCTGACAATAATCTGCAAAAAAAGCAAACACATTTAACTCAGGAAACAAAACATTCAATTAACTCTATTAGTTCTGATCTAAACAAATGAAACAAATGATTACTTTCCGGTTTTATGGGAGAAAGAGTAGACTATTGAGCCTATTCAGTGTGTAGATGTGTGCACAAATTAGGGAAAGTAAGATTAGGGTGGCATGGTGGTTCAGTGGTTAGTATTGCTGCTTTACAGTGGCAGGGACCCGGGTTTGATTCCACCCTCAGGTGACTGTCTGCATGGAGTTTGCACATTCTCCCCATGTGCATGGGTTTACTCCAGGAACTCTGGTTTCCTCCCACAGTCCAAAGATTTGCAGGTTAGGTCGATTGGCCATGCTAACTTGCCCTGCAGTGTCCAGGGATGTGCAGGCTAGGTGGATTAACCATGTGGAATGCAGGGTTATGGGGAAGGGGAGGGCATTGAGTCTGGGTGGAATGCTATTCGGAGGGTCGGTGTTGGCATGACGGCCAAATGGCCGGTTTCCACTGTAGGGAATCTATAATTTAGTGTGATCTCATATTTAAGCAAAAAGTGGATAGACTGCATAATGCAAATTTTTAAGCTATTTAAATATGTTTTATACTGGGACTTGTATATAATTACTATCTATTCCAGAGAAACCTGAAAGCATTGCTGAAATGTAGGGGATACAGATAAATGTTTGCCCTAAATATAACTGTTGCCCATGACCAACATTGAAACAATATAATTACAGCCAGTTACAAAACTCAAAAGATTTCTACCTGGAACTCGAGCTAGTTTTCTCTTACTTGAGTGCTGATGGTCCTGAAATTTACTTTCAGCTGCCAGGTTTTTATTTTAAATATTTTCTTGTATATACACAAAACTTAAAAAAAATCTTACCTGTGGCTCTCCTTCTCCATCAAAATAATTCCCTTAAAAATACACAAGGTATTATAATTGTCTTAAAATGGCATTATATTAGCATTGTATTCCATTCATAAATTAACGGTTATTATATTTAAAAACAAATGCAGTAGTTTTAATTAAATGAAAATACCAATATTTAAAAGAAATGCTTTAATTGCAAAGATTGAAAGCTTAGGGGTTATTCTAAAATATCACAATTCACTGGATTGTAAAATGCTTGTTACTTGGCATTAAAATGAAACTATACAAGAATTAAAGGCCTATAGTACATTTAAAATGTTTTAAATTCTAACTTGATAAATATATTACCATCACCCTCTGAACATTTCTACACATTTTTTCTAAATTCTCACTTTTTATTCATTCAAAAACCTAATCGCAAAGCTTTCAGGTGTGAGGGCATGTTTGTTTATAAATTTTTTGTTGTACATTTTTATATCAGTCAAAGTCTCTTACCTGCCTGGGTCCAAGCCAAAGGGTCAGCGGTCAGGGCTGCAGCATAGGCATTGAACCCAAGTTCACTTCCCATGTCACTGGTCATGTTATGGCATGAAGACCTGAATAGGGCAGAATCAGAAAACAGCACTGAAGTCAGTCTTGTTTATTTACATCAACTAAAGTATAAAGCTGTCTGAATAATTCACCATTTCAAAACTGCACTCCTTTTCATCTGAAGGCTTTCTGTTTACATCTTAAGCACTGGTTTGAAAAGTCCGTTACCCTTTTGATTATTGAATAGGTGCCAGTTACTCTACACTTTAGCCTTGGGTTTCATCTTTCAAGTAGCTAAGAGCTTTGTCAAACGGAATGGTTTGAGGTTTTATCTATTACAATCTAACAAATGAATGGAATGTGTATTAAAAAAGTTTAATAAAGCATCAGACAGACACTGGAATGCAAATAGTGAAGGACAATATCTTCACTCCATCTGAGATAATTTATGCTTCTGTATCATGGACTTCACAGTGTTGGATAGTGTGCCTTTCTAAACCAACACTGTACAGATGAAGAAAACTCAAAAGGTAGTATGGTATCACAAAATTGCACAGCTTTGTGTCCACATGATTGAATGATTTATAAATTGAAAATACCAAAATATAAACTGTGAACATTTTAAGTTGACATGGAGGTCTGTAAATTCATGAAATATTTACATTGATTATAAAAATAGATTGTGAAATTAGAAAACACAAGAAAGCATTAATTATCCTGTTGTTAATATTCAATTTTCTTTTGATCAAAACATTGTCAAAGGTTTAAAATCCCTGGCATGGGTTGATTATTTGCTGAAATCAATGTGTTAAAGCTCAAACAGGAAAAGTGCTGATTATTAAATGCTCCTGTTTATTTAGCATGCGCACTTTTACAACTCTAATTGGATGATATAATACAGCTTAGAAATGGAAAATAAACATGATCATGAATATGGTCCAGAAATTGGAGCATTCCAGGAGTTAATCTCCATACCTAAATGAATGGATCTTATGTGACTCCCTGAAGAGGGCTGGAAACATGAACAGCGTTTGGAATTTGGGAGGGTGGAGGTTGTTCCTTCAAGGACTGCCTCAGGCCATACGTAGACCTGATTTTCCTGAAAAAGGCAACCCTATACTGCAGAGATAGTAGGAACTGCAGATGCTGGAGAATCCGAGACAACAAGGTGCAGGGCTGGATGAACACAGCAGGCCAAGCAGCATCATAGGAGCAGAGAGGCAGAAGGCCTCAAACAGGCGCTGGACTCATTAACTGTGCATATTCAGTTGAAGGTGTGGACCCTGGTTGCCTTTTCTTGTGCTTACTCCAATATAAAGGGGCAGTGAGCTTCCCACCTGCAATCTAAGGCTTTTTAAGGCCATGAAACACATGCTGCCTAGTGGAACTTTTAGGCATAACTGCCTGATAATCATGCCCAGACGAATTTCAGAAATTTTCCCAACTTTTTCTTGCGTTGGATCATTAATGGAATGAAGCATATCTAGCATTGTATTTAGCAATATAAGTAGTCTTGTAATGGATATGTAGAGAAACTTCATATTTTTAAAACAACAGTATAAACAGAAATCCCACACACAGCTCAGCAGCTTCTAAATCTAGGTCTTCCTGACTGAAAAATTCTACATTTTCCTGCCTATAATCTTAACCTTGCTGTCACTTTTTACTCTGAGTAGTACATGTTAATGCCTTTTCACATTTATGACTGTAACAAACGACTGGGTTTGACTGATACCAAACTTTGTTTTAACAGCTGACTGCTGACAAATGACTAAGATCTAGTAGCAATAAAGCTGTGTTTTGTTGTTATCTTCAAGTCTTTCTGTAAATTGAAACTTAGGAACTGCTGCTGTGATTTCTCTCTTGATTGTGAAATGATTGTGCTCTTCATCAGCTTTCCCTCAGCCAAATAAATTTTCAAAAAAGTTGCTGCTCCATCACCATAAGCTTTATTGGCTGGGCATGAGAGACAATGAAACTTCATCTGAAACCAGATTAGGCTGGGACAAAAAAAGGAGGGATTGTTTTCTTCATAGCCCCATTATCTTTCCTGTAGCATCTTGATCAGCTTTCTAAGGCACTATTACTAATACTGCCCAGGGTTGTAAACTGCTTTTTTTTGGCAGTCAAATTGCTCTAACCCTCTTACTTTATGTTTTAAACCAGTTTAAGCTTATCCATCCTCTCTGTCAATGGGTCCTTTCAAATCGACTGAATTTGGTAGGAAGGGGATAGACATGTCTGCATTTGCCAGAGTTTTGATACTTATACAGCCATCCTTCTGAAAGCTTCACTTTTTGTAAAACAATTTAAATCAATGAATAAACTGCAATTTTGGAAGATATGATACTTTCAGGACATTATACATCAGAAAAAGCTGTCATTACACAAAAGTTCTAAATGCATCAGATTCATTTTGTTGATAAGTGATTTTGTTCAGTCACAGTAAATAAATCAGCAGCTTTAAGACCGTGGATTGGAACGTGTTCAGTTCCCAGCTAGCTACAAAGTGCCTCCAAAGGGAAGCATCTTCATCTCATGCCCTGGGATGTGGCTGGTTTGATCTGAAAAGAGATGTGTTTTGTTTGAACTGTGCTTTTCCTGTTGACTGAAAACTATCATATGGACAAATTGCCATTGTGGATTGCAGAATCACTGGATTGTTACAGTCCAGAAAGAGGCTATTTGGCCCATTGTGTCTGCACCAGCAAAATTAGCAATTCACCAAGTCCATTCCCCCATCTTCTGCCCATAATTCAGCACATTTTTCCTTATTAGGTAACAGTCTAATTTCTTTTTGAATGCTTCAACTGAATTTGCCTCCACCCTCTCAAGCAGCGATTTCAAAGCTTAACCACCTGTTGCATGAAAAGATTTATTATGTCAGTTTAAAGAAGAAACTTTTCTTGGTATGTGGGCATTTTTGGTTAGGGCAGCGATTATTGATCATATCTAATTGCCTCTGAGAAGTTGGTGATGCAGAAAAAAAACATTGTACATTTGGATTTTCAAAAAGTCTTTGATACTGTAGGCTTATGATCAAGATGAGAAAATGTAGCATCGGGGAACCGGTAACCGAAAGGATCGTAAGGTAGAAAATGGAATAGGGATTACAGGTAATTACTCAGACTGGAAATGATGGGAAGTGGTACTCCACAGGGATTGGTGCTGAGACCATTGTTCATGATTTACATCAATGATTTTGATTCTGGAATCAGAAGTGTAACTTCAAAATTTGTGAATGACACAATTGAATTGTGTAGTTAATACAAAGGAGGTATGTGACAAAATAAAGGAACACAATCTTGATAAATGTGAGGTTCACACTTTTGCAGAAAGAATAAGGAAGGCTTATATGCCTTTATATGAGTAAATGGAGTAGAGAAAAAGAGAGAGATTTAATAATGTAGATACACAAATCAATAAGCAATGTAACATAGATTAATAAAGCCATAAAAAGAACACACAAAGCATTTACAGAGGGACAGAGAAGCAATACTATATTAAATTTGCAGTCTAGATGTGGGTTACTGGACCAGCCTGTCTTTGTATATAAACTGGACATGAAAGCACTGGAAAAATGCAAAAAAATTAATAGAATGATACTAGAACTGAATGGTCATAACTGTCAGGATAAAATTGACATGATAGGGCTCTTTTCTCTAGCAAAGAGAAGACTTAGGGAATAAATACAGATAAAGTACTGTGGATGTTAGAGATCTGAAACAAAAACAAAGTGTTGGAGAAGCTCAGTAGGGCAGTATCTATGGAGAGTGAAACAGAGTTGATATTTACAGTCCAATATGATTCTCTGGTTCCGAAGAAGAGTGGACAAGACTAGAACGAGGGGCCCTAAATATAAGATTGTCACTAATAAATCTGATGGGGTATTCAGAAAAAAACATCTTTATGCAGACAGTACATACAGTATCGAACTCACTAAACGGAGTGCGTAATTCAGTTGAACAGCTAAGAAACAATCAAGGGCAAGCTAGATAAATACACAAGGGGGAAAGGAATAGAAGGAACTGCTTAAAGGATTCAGTCAGGAGGACTAAACACCACTATTGGCCTGTTTAGCTGAAGGGCTTATTTCAGTAGTCTAAATACTTTATTATACTTTGTAAATGAACAGATTAACTGTATAGATGATGTTAATCTTCAGCATTCATCCAATAGTAAATCTTACAGGTGCAGTACTCTCTCACTACTGCGGTGAAATGTCAGCCGAGGGTTTTCTGCTCAGGTTTCTAGAGTAGGACTTGAACCTACACCTGTCTGGCTCAGGCGTAGTGAACCAAGGCTAACACAGAACTATTAAATAGATTTTTAACTCTGCCTGGGTGTAAACCCATTATTGCAAAGTTACCAGCCATTGTGGCAACAGCTTAATTCTAATTGATGGCATTTTGGGTCAACCCACAGCAGGTAGACTGCAGCGGTTCAAGAAGGCAGCTCACCACCACCTTTTCAAGGGCAAGCAGGGACGGGCAATAAATACTGGCCCAGCCAGCAACACCCACATCCACAAATGAGTAAAAAAATAAATTTCAATTAAAATTGGGCTACTTTGACAACATGACCAATATGCAGTGCTGGTTTCAGACCCAGGTGAATTTGCTTTCCTTTAGATGCTGTCAGACAAAGCATGTAGCTAGCATTTTGCACTTTCAATCTGGATTTGTGGCATTGTTCTTATGGAAATGCCTAAAATAAGCCATTACCTGTCTGGAATTGATACTATGATGTCCAAGCCAGGCTTTAATTAACCTCTATTTCTGAACAAGTGAGTGATCCTTGTAAAAAAATGCAATCATTTACATTTTAGGCAGTGGCAAAAAAAACTCAGATGTTTTTGAATACTAGCCTCAGGAAGATCTTGATTGACAGGTATAGAAAGGAAACACCATCATTGGCACAGCAGTTAAACTACATACTCTTCATTCTGAATTGAAATGTGTCCAGTTCATCGGAGACTTATCATTCACAGCATTAATATTAAACCATCCTGCAAAGCAGCTTTTGATTCTGAATGTATTTTAACTGTTCATTGGCTATCAGTCACTTTAAGAATATGTAGAATCCTGAATTGTTTGACTGAGCATTTTTGTGTCATAAAGGATTCTTTACGAACTGATTATATTGGGTTTAAACAGGTCAACTCTACATGCTGAGAAGACTTTTGAACTTTTTCTATTCAAATTGTAACTTAATTGTACAGGTCTTAGGTATTGCTGAAATAGGGACAATTGTCGAAGATTTTCATCCTGCACTCATCAGGATAGCAACACAAGTATACCTTCCCTCAAAAGGAACAAAGTTTGTATTCAGAATGGGAAGAGGGCACTTATTGGTGGGCAAGTGAATCCTTAACACAATTAGAATTGGTTAGCAAGTGTTTGCCAAGCAAGGAATCACCTCTAATGTTGGTCACTATGTTCTGAATTTTACCAGCATGGGCTGATTGATCGCAGAATTACGTCACTTGTGTTGCGACTGCAAAGTAGCAAAGCGAAATGACTAGCTTTGCCTGTTGTTCACATTTTTGAGACACTTTACCCTTCAAAAATGATTGGAGGTAAACCGAACACATTTCAGAACCCTGAAATTGCTGGCAGCCTTGGCCCATTCATGGGTTTGCATGATATACAGTGGGCAGTGATCTGATCAGGGTAGCCATTATCCTGCAGGACGTCTATGATACATCCTATTTCAGCATCAAGCTTGTATGGTGAGCAAATAGCTCCAACCCTATTTACAAGATAGACGATAAGGCCAATATTATAGCCCATGGAACTATAGGAAGCCAGTGCATCAACTGACAGTGATACACAGGGATGGAAGGCCCAACAAGTGGAGCAGTGTGTGTCAGGAGATTACTTCGGGCTAAAATAGCCAATAACTTTCACTTTAAATTGAGACAAAGAGCATGGATGCATTCACATGGAAACTAGATAAATGCTAGAGGAGACACTAGACTGAAGAAGGGTCCAGACCTGAAACGTCAGCTTTCCTGCTCCTCTGATGCTACCTGGGCTGCTGTGTTCATCCAGCTGTACAGCTTGTTATCTCAAACACTACAGAGAGAATAGCTTAGAAGAATACATTGGCAGACCAATGTCAGGAAAAATACAGACTACTGAACATTTCTTCGTACATAGTTTTGTTTTCTTTTCACAAAAGTTTCTGATTAAATGAATCAAACAATCCTTTGGAAGATGCCACAGCAATATGGACGCCTAAGTTTACAAATATCATCTGTTCCTACAAGATAATACGTAAATAACAATACTGTACAATGGCTCCATCACAGATCGCTTCCCAGTTAAAACTGGCATCATAGGAACAGGACTAGGCCATTCAGCCCCTTGAGCCTGTTCTATGTGTCATTTGTGTATCAAATAGCTTGTGTCAATACACCAACATTGTTCTCTATCTTCTTTATAGCAATGATGCAACTCCCTACTGACAGGTTCTCCTCAGGTGTGGTAATAACTTATTGCAATGAAAGAAATTTTTTCCACCTCAACTGGTTGAAGGACCAGGTCACCAACCACTTCTGCAATAGGTTGAGGATGATGCATCTGTTGGTGCTCACTTTAAGAAAGAACTATAACAAAATTCCTATATTTGCTGAAATCTATGAGAGCACGAGACTTAGCCTGAACGCTGGAAAATGAAAGCCCTGAACCAACTCACACCACAATGCCTTCAATTGGGATTCATGAAGTAGTGTTGGAAAATGTTCCTCACTTCCCATATCTTCGAAACTGCCAATCACTAAAAACTGATATGAATGTAGAGATACACCACTAAATCCAAGGTACTAACTGAGCCTAAGGTGAATCATGTACTTGAAGAAGTTTGAGAATCAGACCAGACACTAACCCCAAAGGTTTCAGGCAGTGGTCCTCCCAGACTCCTCCATGGTGCTGAAGCTTAGATATTTTATAGATTCCATTTCCAAGTCCTAGAACAACATCATCAGTGTTGCTTCAGAAGGACCTTTCAAATCAAGTGGGAGGACAAAAGAGCAAAGATGAGCATTCTACAAGACACAGACATGCTAAGTAAAGAGGATATGATAATCACTCTTTAGCGGAGATGGAGCAGAATACCAGTTACAAGAATGCCCTCCTCTCAGAGCTGGGTCAGGGAGCCAGTTCACATGGGGACCAAAGGGTCATTTCAAAACTGATCACAAAATTTCCATGAAGGTCCACTCTCTTAATTTACGTGGGAGGCAGATGCCCAATCACAACCAAAATGGCAAATTATCATCAAAAGGACTGTCAAGACTTTCCAACCAACAAGAGCAGACTAACATAGAAACATAGAAGATAGGAGCAGGAGGTGGCCATTGGGCCCTTCAAGCCTGCTCCGCCATTCTTCACGATCATAGCTGATTGAGTTGGACAATAGCCTAATCCTGCTTTCTCCCCATAACCTTTGATCCAATTGGCCCCAAATGCTCTATCTAGTCGCCTCTTGAATACATTCAATGTTTTGGCATCAACTACTTCCTGTTGTAATGAATTCCACAGGCTCACCACTCTTCTGGTGAAGAAATGTCTCCTCATCTCCATCCTAAATCGTCTACCCCGAATCCTCATACTGTGACCCCTGGTTCTGGACACACCCATCATCGGGAACATCCTCCCTGTATCTACCCTGTCCAATCCTGTTTCAATTTTATAAGTCTCGATGAGATCCCCCTTCATTCATCTGAATTCTGGCGAAAACAATCCAAACCTAGTCAGTCAATCTCTCCTCATATGTCAGACCTGCCATCCCTGGAATCAGCCTGGTAAACCTTCACTGCACTCCCTTGAGAGCAAGAGCATCCTTCCTCAGAAAAGGAGACCAAAACTCTACACAATATTCTAGGTGTGGTCTCACCAAGGCCCTGTACAACTGCAACAACACATCCCTGCTCCTGTACTCGAAACCTCTCGCAATGAAGGCCAACGTACCATTTGCCTTCTTTACCGCTTGCTGCACCTGCATGCTTACCTTCAGCGACTGGTGCGCAAGGACACCCCTCTCCCAGCCAATTTACAGCCAGAGAGAACGGTGAGAGATGGGGAAAGAAGGAAACTACTCGAGTCAACAGATTCCCCACCATCTCTAACAGCTGGTAACGTCTAATGTCCTCACTGTGGGGTAGCCTGTAAGACTCTCAGAGGGATTATAGGCAATCTACAAACCTACAGTCAAAACTGATATCTCATTTCTACCCAGCCATCTGCAAGAACGAATCATCCATGACATGGATAGCTAACAGAGATAGAAATATTCTGTGCACTCCACAAATAAATCACCAACATACCCTGGACAAGCTGCAGCTTTAGTTTCTTTTATTTTTCTAAAAATTGGAAAAGTGGATGGGTGGACTGGCATTACTTGCTATACTGTAGTCATGTTTCTTACCTGTCAGTAGGATTGTTCTGTGCACCAAACTGCAATGAATTGTTGCTACTGCAGCTGCCTGATCCTGAAGAAAGATTCCTGTTCTTAACTGAGGCAGAAGGCAGTTCTGCCCTCTCTCCTATCAAAGGGTCTCCTCCATGTAAGCAGTCCAGAGTTTCTGTAAATAACAGAAAAAAATAAAGTTTAGGGTTAAAGTTTAGCACAAATAGAAACTGAAAATATTCAGAAGATCAGATAGCATCTGTTGAGAATGAAACCAAAGTAATGTTTCAGATTTATAGAACAAAGAACAAAGAAAATTACAGCACAGGAACAGGCCCTTCGGCCCTCCAAGCCTGCGCCGATCCAGATCCTCTATCTAAACCTGTCGCCTATTTTCCAAGGATCTGTATCCCTCTGCTCCCTGCCCATTCATGTATCTGTCTGGATACATCTTAAATGATGCTATCGTGCCTGCCTCTACCACCTCCGCTGGCAACTCGTTCCAGGCACCCACCACCCTCTGCGTAAAGAACTTCCCACGCATATCTCCCCTAAACTTTTCCCCTCTCACCTTGAAATCGTGACCCCTAGTAATTGAGTCCCCCACTCTGGGAAAAAGCTTCTTGCTATCCACCATGTCTATACCTCTCATGATTTTGTAGACCTCAATCAGGTCCCCCCTCAACCTCTGTCTTTCTAATGTAAATAATCCTAATCTACTCAACCTCTCTTCATAGCTAGTGCCCTCCATACCAGGCAACATCCTGGTGAACCTCCTCTGCACCCTCTTCAAAGCATCCACATCTTTTTGGTAATGTGGCGACCAGAACTGTACGCAGTATTCCAAATGTGGTCAAACCAAAGTCCTATACAACTGTAACATGACCTGCTGACTCTTGTACTCAATACCTTGTCCGATGAATGAAAGTATGCCATATGCCTTCTTGACCACTCTATCGACCTGCATTGCCACCTTCAGGGTACAATGGACCTGAACATCCAGATCTCTCTGTGCATCAATTTTCCCCAGGGTTTTTCCATTTATCGTATGGTTTGATCTTGAATTGGATCTTCCAAAATGCATTACCTCGCATTTGCCTGGATTAAACTCTATCTGCCATTTCCCCGCCCAACTCTCCAATCTATCTATATTCTGCTGCATTCTCCGACAGTCCCCTTCACTATCTGCTATTCCACCAATCTTAGTGTCATCTACAAACTTGCTAATCAGACCATCTATACCTTCCTCCAGATCATTTATGTATATCACAAACAACAGTGGTCCCAACATGGATCCCTGTGGAACAACACTGGTCACAGTTCTCCATTTTGAGAAACTCCCTTCCACTACATCTCTCTGTATCCTGTTGCTCAGCCAGTTCTCTATCCATCTAGCTAGTACACCCTGGACCCCATGCGACTTCACTTTCTCCAACAGCCTACCATGGGGAACCTTATCAAATGCCTTACTGAAGTCCATGTATATGACATCTACAGCCCTTCCCTCATCTATCAACTTTGTCACTTCCTCAAAGAATTCTATCAATTTGGTAAGACATGACCTTCCCTGCACAAAACCATGTTGCCTATCACTAATAACCCATTTTCTTCCAAATGTAAATAGATCCTATCCCTCAGTATCTTCTCCAGCAGCTTCCCCACCAGTGACGTCAGGCTCACCGGTCTATAATTACCTGGATTATCCTTGCTACCCTTCTTAACCCTTATAGAAAACATTAGAAACATACCTGGCTTTAGTCAAGTAGAAAGTACAGAGAAAGGCAATGAAAAGGGGAGAAGAGGTAAGTGTGAGAAAAGGTTGAGGATAGGGTGGAAGGCAGGAGAAATTAAATTACAAAAGGGATGAGTGTATTTTAGTTTGAGAATAGTAATGAATAATGCTACAATCACTTGAACATTACTAAAGGGAAAATCATATTGTACTTAGTACAAATGCAAGGATGCAAAATTTCAAATGATCACAACAATTTATACTACAGGAGAAAAGTGTGTTGATTGGTTGGCAATCAGATATTGATCAGCCATGGCAACATCTTGGTCAATGTGAGTCGATTTAACAACAAATCAGCACCCTTTTCTCCTGTAGTATAAATTATTGTGGTCATTTGAAATTTGGCATTCTTGCATTTGTCCTGATGAGTACAAGATGAGAAGCTTTGGTAACACATTTTTCTTTCTAGCAATAAGACAATAGATTCACTCTTCACTTTGAC
The DNA here is from genome assembly GCF_021869965.1 of Rhincodon typus. Taxonomy (NCBI): domain Eukaryota; kingdom Metazoa; phylum Chordata; class Chondrichthyes; order Orectolobiformes; family Rhincodontidae; genus Rhincodon; species Rhincodon typus. The sequence continues at coordinate 1,169,837 of NC_063340.1, read as the reverse complement.
ATACCTGACAGTTTTAAGCATAAGTAAACAGATCAAACATTCCCTCACTGTATCTCTAATAAAAATAACATTTTTGTTACCTTGTGGTTTTTAAGAAGTATTTGAAAACAAAGAACAAATAGTACAGATTTAATTCAATATCAATAAATGAATAAGTCTTCGGTTTTGAAATTGAAACATTAAAGATATTTTCAGTCCTGTATACACTAAATGTTCCCCTTAACAAAATGGCTGTAAATATCTGTTCAGTAAATTCTTTTCATATTTAATCTGGTCTGCAGCACTGTATTAAATCATAGAATTCCTACAGCATGGAAGCAGGCCATTCAGCCCATCAAGTCCACACTGACTCTCCAAAGAGTATCCCACCCAGACCCACGCCTCTACCCAATCCCCATAACCTTGATTTTCTCATGGCTAATCCACCCATGCCTGGATATTGAGCAATTTAGCATGGCCAATCCACCTACCCTGCACATCTTTGGACTGTGGGAGGAAACTACAGCACCCAGAGGAAACCCACGCAGACACGGGAAGACGTGCAAACTCCACATAGACAGTTGCCCGACGGTGGAATCGAACCCAGATCCCTGGCCCTGTGATGCAGCAGAAGTAACCACTGAGCCATCGTGTACAATTTATATTATATTTAGAAATGGTTTAATTTTAGATTATTTGAGGTATATATATTTTGTGTTCACCACCCTTATTGTGTAGGAATAGCTGAGCCATACAAACTAGGAAATTCCCAGGTTCAAACTGATATAAACCAGTGGCCTCAAGTCAGGCTGTGGGAGAAGCTGCCATGGAAGTTAGCTTCAGGACCAGGGAAGAAAGGGAAAATTTGGCAAAGTTCCTCCCTTTGAATGACCCAATTGCCTTGCTGAATGTATTTATTTTCTAATCGATCTGGCAGAGGTTTTTCACACTTCTGTAGCAGGTAGGTCTTGAACTTGGGCTTCATGGCTAAGAGGTAGGGACACTACCACTGCACCACAAGAGTCCCTCCTTGCTAGGTGATTGAATTGTACACATCTGTGATGTCCGCATGTAGGAATATGCCGTTGACATTCAATGTCTAGGATCAACATATTAGGAACTGACATTTATGTGTGATACAATTGGGTAACTAATTCCCACAAAAACCAAACCCCTGCAACAAGTAAGTACTTTCAGGAAAAGTGAAGTGGGGAATACTCATAGGGGAAAGAATAAAACACCTTGTATGGTGCACACATATGACATATGGGCCACTCTGCAGTCCAGGTGTGAAGTAAATCAAGATTAACTAGATAAAAGTTACACGGACTCCATCTCCTTTATTCATTCAGGGGATGAGGGCATCACTGGCCAGGCAGCATTTATTGCCCATCTCTAATTGCCCAGAGGGCCGTTAAGAGTCAACCACATTGCTGTGAGCCTGGAGTCACATGTAGGCAAGACCGGGTAAAGATGGTAATTTCCTTCCCTAAAGGACATTAGTGAACCAGGTGGGTTTTTCTGACAATCGACCATGGATTCATGGTTATCATCAGATTCTTAATTCCAGATATTTTATTGAATTCAAATTTCACCATCTGCCATGGCAGGATTTGAATCCGGGTCTCCAGAACATTATCTGGGTCTCTGGATTAACAGTCCAGCGAAAATACCACTAGGCCATCACCTCCCCCATCTGAAATGTAGTCTCTATTTTGTAACAGGCTGTTTCAAATCAGGGTTGAGGAGAAGTGGGTGGATAATACAAAATTGTCCATGATCTAGGAATATGACTCAAAGTTATTGAAACATGGTAAAGTACTGGGAGCTTCAGTTTGTACCTGGTGTTGCTATACCTGACTCTCCTACAGTTTTGACAAGCATTTATAATAAACACGCTGCAAATTGAGTACTGTTAAAATGTTAATAATGTCATATCTGGCTACACATATAACATGCAAATTTATAAACACCACTATATCTAGATATAGGTTACTGTCAATATTAACACTCGCCCACTTGTTTGGAATGTGCTACATTATACAAAAATCCAGTTGCAGTACAAGAAATGAAGACAGCATACATTGCTAGAGGCTCACATTTTATCTGAAGCAAATGAGAGTGATTTGACTTCGATGATTGTTTCTCGGCAGTCTATGGCACTGTTAAACTACAATTATGAATTACTGTACTGATGGCATTTAATCTACAAAAGGTGCTTGGAATCTCACAGGACTCAGTTATCTGCCAAGATTTGAGAAAATTCATGAAATCCCATCCTTTGGATACAGTGTTATGTCCATTTTAATCATTTGTTTCAATTCCAGAAGTGCAACTGGGCAAAAACAATAAACACGGTGAGAGAGTCAAAGCTGCTTCAAACTGTACTGCAGGAAATGCACTTTTACAGCTTCCTATTTTCATCACCACAAACAGCTCCATCCTGTGACCAATCTGAGAACCACTAAACTCTCACAGAGAAGGAGAATGTTTTAGTAATTGGGGTCCCAGAAGATGCTCTTCTTAAATTGAGAGATAAATTACAACATTACTACAGATAATTCAAGCATAATTATTTTGACATGTATATGGTTCATAATACATACTTTTGAAAGGAATTCAGAAGACAATTAGACAACAAAACACTAATTAGGATTAGTAAAAATAAAAATTACCTACAGATGATGCTGAAGAATTTTTTTTGAGTTGTTTCAATAGTTGGTGTAAAGGTTGTAGGCAGTGAGGAGAATCAATTTTTAAGAACTGAATGAGCATAGAAAGTTTGTATTAAGCATATGCAATATAGGAAACAACCAAATATCAGACAATGCTGGTGCAATCAAGTTAATTTGTAAATACAATTGCATATTTTCCAAAAAAGGGAGTGAAAAGGATTACCCTATATCCTGATGCATAAACGTACCTCCCAATGTAATATCACATTATACAGAACATGAAGGTCTCAGGTTGGAATGTGCTGATTTAACTGATCTCAGAATATGACCAGGAAAATATTTGGCAACATTCCAATACAAGAAAAATTAAAACCAATTAATTTGACTGTCCGTGATTGGTATGTAGTGATTCTCCCTGAAAACAGAACGTGTGGATTTTAAAATTTTATTATTCACACATGGGACATAGACATTGTTGGCTAGACAAGCCTTCTTGAGTCGCTGCAGTCCATGTGCTGTAGGTAAACCGATAATGCTCTTAGCAAAGGAATTCCAGGATTTTGATCCAGCAACACTGAAGGAACAGTGATATATTTCAGTGTCAAGATGGTGAGTGGTTTGGAAGGGAACTGGCAGGACCTGAGTATGGTGGCTATCACCAAGGAGAAGGTGCTAGTAAAACTAAAAGGTCTGAAGGTGGATAAACCACCAGGACCAGATGGGCTACACCCCAGACTCTGAAGGAGATAGCTGAACAGATAGCGGAGGCGTTAATGGTGATCTTTCAGGAATCACTGGAGTCAGGGAGGCTCCCAGAGGACTGGAAAATTGTTAATGTCACCCCCTTGCTTAAGAAGGGAGTAAGGTAAAAGATGGGAAATTACAGGCCAATTAGCTTGACCTTGGTTGTTGGTAAGACTTCAGTCCATTGTGAAAGATGAGATTTTTGAATACTTGGAAGTACATGGTAAAACAGGATGAAGTCAACATGGCTTCATCAAGGGGAGGTCATGTCTGACAAATCTGTTAGAATTCTTTGGAGGACATAACAAGAATATTGGACCAGGGAGAGCCAATAGATATTATCTATCTGGACTTCCAGAAGGCCTTTGACAAGGTGCCGCACAGGAGGTTGCTGAGTAAGAATCGGGCCCATGGTGTTAGAGGCAAGGTACTAGTATGGATAGAAGATTGGCTGTCTGGCAGAAAGCAGAGGGTGGGGATAAAGGGGTCCTTCTCTGGATGGCAGCTGGAGACTAGTAGTGTTCCGCAAGGGTTAGTGTTGGGACCATAACTTTTTACTTTATAAATCAATGATCTAGATGAAGGAAGTGAGAGCATTCTGGCTAAGTTTGCAGATGATACAAAGATAAGTGAAGGAACAGGTGGTATTGAAGAGGCAGGGAGACTGCAGAAGGATTTGGACAGATTAAAAGAGTGGGGCAAAGAAATGGCAGATGGAATACAATGTGGGAAAGGGTGGGTCATGCACTTTGGTCGGAAGCATAGAGGCATGGACTATTTTCTAAATGGGGAGAAAATTCAGAAATATGAAGTGCAAAAGGACTTGGGAGTCCTAGTCCAGGATTCTCTTAAGGTTAACTTGCAGGTTGAGTCGGTAGTTAGGAAGGCAAATACAATGTTAGCATTTATTTTGAGAAGACTAGAATATAAAAGCAGGGATGTATTTCTGAGGCTTTACAAGACTCTGGTCAGACGACATTTCGAATATTGTGAGCAATTTTGGGCCCCATATCTCAGGAAAGATGTACTGGCCTTGGAATGGATCCAGAGGAGGTTGACGAGAATGATCCCAGGAATGAAAGGATTAACATATGAGCAACGTTTGAGGACTCTGGGTCAGTACTCATTGGAGTTTAGAAGGATGAAGGGAGATCTAAGTGAAAAACTTACAGAATACTGTTTGGACTTGAGACAGTGGATGTTGGGAAGAAGTTTCCATTAGCAAGAGAGACTAGAACCCGTGGGCACAGCCTTAGAGTGAAGGGGAGACTCTTTAGAATGGAGACGAGGAGAAACTTCTTCAGCCAAAGAGAGGTGAATCTATGGAACTCATTGCCTTAGAAGGCTGTGAAGGTCAGGTCATTGAGTATATTTAAGAGATATATAGGTTCTTGATTGTTAATGGGATCAAAAGATTACATGGAGAAGGCAGGAGAATGAGGTTAAGAAACTTATCAGCCATGACTGAATGGCAGAGCAGATTTGATGAGTCAAATGGCCTAATTTCTGCTCCTATGTCTTCTTGTCTCATAGTGATGCTCCCACGTATCTGCTGCCCTTGTCCTTTAGATGAAAGTGGTCATGGATTTAGAAGACGCTGCCACAAGAGCCCTTGGGTTAATTTCTGTAGTGCATCCTATAGACAGCACACACTGCTGCACCAAACATTGGTGGTGGAGGGAGTGGGTGCTTGTGGAGGTGGTGCCAATCAAGTGGACTGCTTTGTTCTGGATGGTATCAAGCTTCTTGAACATTGTTGGAGCTGCACTCATCCAGGCAAGTGGGGAGTATTCCATCACACTACTGACTTGTGCCTTGTAGGTGGTGGTCAGGCTTTAGGGAGTCAGGAGGTGAGTTACTTGCCATGATGTTCCAACATCTGACCTGCTCTTTTAGTCACAGTATTTATATGGCAAGTCCAGTTGAGTTTCTGGTCAGTGGTAACCCCCAGGATGTTGATAGTGGGGGAATTCAGTGATAGTAATGCCACTGAATGTCAAGGGGTGATGGTTAGAATCTCCCTGGTTGGAGATGGCTATTTGCTGGCATTTATTTGGCACAAATGTTACTTGCCACTTTTCAGCCCAAGCTTGGATATTATCCACATCTTGCTACATTTGGACATGGACTGCTTCAGTATCTGAGCAGTGGTAAATGGTGCTGAGCATTGGTGCAATCATCAGCGAACATCCCCACTTCTGACCTTATAATGTAGGGAAGGTCATTGATGAAGCAGTTGAAGATGGTTGGGCCTAGGACACCACCCTGAGGAACTCATGGAGCTGAGATGACTGACCTCCAACAACCACAACCATCTTCCTTTATGCCAGATATGACAGCAGCCAGCAGAGACCATTCCCAATTCTCATTTACTCCAGTTTAGGACTCCTTGATGCCATATTTGGTCAAATACAGCCTTGATGTTAGGGTCAGTCACTTTCACCTCACCTCTGGAATTCAGTTCTTTTGCTCATTTTTGAACCAAGGCTGTAATGTGGCCCTGACGGAATGTTATTGCAGAGCAGGTGCTGCTTGATAGCACTGTTGATGACACCTTCCATAACTTTACTGATGATTGAGGATAGATTGATGGGGCGGTAATTGACCATTTGGATTTGTCCTGCTTTTTGTGTACAAGACATACCTGTGCCACTGTCTGTGTGGAGTGTGCACGTTCTCCCTGTGTCTGTGTGGGTTTTGTCTGGGTGCTCCACTTTCCTCTGACAGTCTAAAGATGTTCAGGTTAGGTGGATTAGCCATAGGAAATGCAGGGTTACAGAGATAGGGTTAGGGGTGGGTCTGGGTAGTATGCTCTTCGGTGGGTCAGTGGAATTGAAAGGCTGAATGGCCTGCTTACATACTGTAGGGATTCTATGATTCAACCATTTCTTGTTATCATGGAGAGTGAATCAAGTTGGCTAAACACTGTGTCTGTGATGCTGGGGACCTCTGGAAGAGGTTAAAGATAGATCATCAACTTGGCACTTCTGGCTGAAGATTGTTGTGTGTTTCAGCCTTATATTTTGCACTGATACGTTGTGCTCCCCCATTATTGAGGATGGGTCAATTTTGGATCCTCCTCTTCCAGTGAACTGTTTAATTGTCCACACCATTCATGACTGGATATGGCAGGACTGCAGGGCTTACTTGGATCTGATTGTTGGTTGTGGCATCACTTAGTTTTGTCTATCTTTTGCTGCTTATGCTGTTTGGTGTGCAAATAGCCCTCCTTCCCTTTTCATTGAACCAGTGTTGATCCACGGGCCATGAGGTTGCTGATTTTGTTGGACTACAATTCTGCTGCTGGTCCACAGCATCTATTGATGACTAGTCTTAAGTTGCAATTCAAAATCTATTCCATTTAGTCTGGTGAAAGTACCACATATATGATGGACGGTATTCTCAATGTGAAGGTGGGACTTTGTCTCCACAAGAACTGTGCGATGGTCACTCTTACTAATACTGTCATGGACAAATGCACTTGTGGCAGGCATTGGAGCAAGAATAAGCCATTTGTCCCTTCAAGTCTACTTGTCCATTCATTATGATCATGTCTGATCATCCAACTCAATAGCCTATTCCTGCTTTATCAATGTCCTTCGATCCCTTTAGTTCAGAGTGCTATATCCAACTCCTTCTAGAAATCATATAATATTTTGGCTTCAACTGCTTTCTGCAGTTGCAAATTCCACAAGCTTACCACTCTCTGGGTGAAAAAATTCCTCCTCATCTCAGAACATCTTCCTTTAATAAATAAGCATGTTAATTTCTATCCTTAGGAAATCTGATAGATATCAGGTCAAAATTGGTTAATTGGAAACTACTGCTCATCAACAGTTCAGGAATAACTTGCACTGTCTGTCTACTTTTGCAATTAAGGATAATAAATTAAACAATTATGCGAATTGGACCTATTGTGAATGTGCAGTCGGCTGAACACAAAATAGATATTTTCTAATAACTTGCATGCAGTGGACGCCACTTGGACAATAATAGTACCACGGATACCGAATATGTCTATATAACACTGAAGTACAAAGTAGGCACAAAGCAGAAATCAAGTCTATTCTTTATGGAGTTTCAACCAGTAGTTATCTTTTTTATTATATCTCATTTATCTCATAGGATTTCTATATCACCTCAGGAGAACTGAAATTCCCTTCTCCCAACACATATATTTTTGGAGCCTGGTGTGTGAGAAAGTTTACTGGTTTTATTATAAAACCAAAGCTGCACAATCACAGATATTGATACGATGAATCTGTAGAAATTTCAAAAAAATTTTTTAATGAAGTCCCCCCAGAATGAATCCTGGGGCTGGAATTCAAACAATGACCTTCAACTGAAAGTCAGCCTTCCATTAATCTTATACCATTCTTACCTTTCTTATCAATTCTTAAAATCCTATTCCTAGCTAAAAAGATTCTAACTTTTTGTAGACATTTGCATCAAGATCTATTTTTAATATCAGAAGATGGAAAATGCACATTTTCTTAAATACAATTCTGATATGGCAAAAGTGTATAAACTTATAACATTTACTTATTAAGACAGTGATAGGTGAATGTAGTTGTTACGGACCAGACCAAACCCACTCAAGATATATTAAGATAGCCTAGACCCTAACCTTTTCTTATTTTAAAGGTAAGCGTAAGGCATTGCATTCCAGGTGCAATTCGATTGGTCAAACTACTTGACTTTAAGCAAAACACACTTTATTTTTACATTACAGTGAAAACACAGACAAAATAAAAATAAAAGAATTAGCTTACCTATAACTGTATCGAAATGCTTAACAAAATAAAGTACATATTAACTATTACTAATTAACTGTCCCAATATGGTAACATCCCATAAACACACACTTGGCAAAGGCAAGTTCAGTAAAATAGATTGTCTCACATATAATTTTAGCAGCAAGAAGAGAATCCCAGCTTTTAGCTGTAGCAGAGAAAGGAATATGAACTTCCACATCTAGCTTCAAGACCCCAGCAACTGCTGAAAGCTAAAACTAAAAATCCTGGTTCTGTGGGAGCTTGACCCCACCCATTCAGGCTGCTTCTATTGTGCCAACTTTAAAAATAAGGCCTCACAGGTGGTTTACTTTATTGTCTTTCAGCATATCACATTAGTACCTCTGTCTCAACCTTTCTTCATATAAAAACCAGGACACAAAGCACCTTCGTAAGCCATAGAATCATCACATAGCGAACACTCAAGAAACTATTGTCAATTAACTGATAGGATGGACAATATATTTAAGGACTACTGCAGGATTGTCTTCCTGCTGATCATGGATCAATTTTACTGTTCTGCTTGGAGCAGTCATTTACATATTCAGCTGGGCAGCTGAATGATCCAATCATGGCATTGAAACCAAACGTAGCCAACGATGAGATAGAAACATAGGAGGAATAGGGCATCCAGCCCCTGAACTTGTTCACCCATACTAGATCATGGCTAATCATCCACTCAATGTCATTGTCCCACACTATCCCTATATCCCTTAATGGCATTAATATCTAGGAATCTTGAGTATGCCTAAAAATTGTCACCTTTTGACAAAGTTTTTTTGTCTTTCGCTCCTCAGCACATTTCACAACAATACAAATTCATGGAGAAGAAAAACAGCATCTATATTGCATGACAGGAGAGTTGGTTGGCAAATAGACTTTGGTAGAGGCATGGTCATAAAGAATGCACCCGTTAACGCTGACTAACAGTTAACAGCCAGGCTTTATTTATATTTTAAACCAGGCAGGTTGGCTCAGATTAGTCTGGGCATTTTCCTGAGAAATGAACCAGTGAATAGTTGTCTCCTAGATAACAAGGTATAGAGCTGGATGAACACAGCAGGCCTGCTGTCTTCATCCAGCTCTACACCTTGTTATCTTAGATTCTCCAGCATCTGCAGTTCCTACTATCTCTGAAATAGTTGTCTCCTATTTTGTTAGGTTGAAACAGTTGCAGCGATGAACAGGTTCTTTCTGTCTGCAAAGAACAGGGTCCTATGTAATAATATGTGCAGCTTCTGGTACACGCCATTATGTGATACTGCAAGCCTGACTAACAAATTTGAATTGATTATCAGTGTAATTCCTTGCACGCTCATGATTATCCAACAAATAGTGTCCAATTACAGAATCATGTCTAATGGTACACATCATGTTGTGAGGTTTACAAGTGCAGACTGGTTGAGTATGATCAGTACCTTGGTTGTTGCGAAGAGCTGAACAGATGTGCTGTTTGGCACTAATGGTCAACAGCCTAGACATCTGGCATTATGCTGCCGATGAAATTCATAGAGCACATTACTCATTTGGATCCTTTTAGAACTGTCTAGAAATTCAATCATTTTCTTAATCTTCAGAAAGTAAAACTTTAATCTCTGAAAGGATATGGACCAGCAATATAAAAAAAATTCCACAAATGTGAAGACAGAATTGTGGAACACTTCCAAATATATATTACAAGAATGAACAACTGAAAATAAAAACAAGCAAATATCAGATCATATTCAATTCATGATCATGAACTCTCTCCAGTTTGTTTAATCAGAGGGAAGCAAATAACTACATGTAAAACTTTTTAAAAGTCTTACTTGAGGCTTATTAGCTCTGTAATCTTCCTTGTGTTCTACTCTCACCACAGAAATTAAATAATGTATTTATGCGCATATTATCGTTGCCTTTCAGCATTTTTACATGTAAATGTGACATCCCCAATCTTCTGTATTGACAAAAAGTTTTAATAAATTCTGTGTGCCTTTTCTCAGAAATTAAAAGTTTTACCATTCCTTGTCGTCACTTTTTCAACGCTTTCAAAAATTCAAACAGGGGAGCAAATACTTCTCTTTCTAACTCTAGTAGCACTTAAATAATTTTCAGTTTGATTTAAAATAACTGCCTCAAATCAAATGGGCTAGTCAGAAATACATTGATTAGGAGTAATTTTAACTTTAGGTGGACAATGGAAGGGTGATGAGCAAGTGTGTCCACTCCTTACCATTATTGATAGAATGAAGCTCCAGCATTCATTTATATGTAAGCTGCACCCTTGTGATCTGCAAATCCGTTATACAAACAAACAAATTAGGAGCAGGAGTAGGCCACGCAGCCCTTCAAGCCTCATCTGCATTCAATATGGTCATGGCTGTTCTGCTTACTTTAAATACCGACCTACTCTTGATAGCCATTCACTCACTTATTTATCAAGAATCTCCCAACCATCAATGATACAGTGGAACGGAACTAGAATCAGTCCGAATTCAAAATCAAAACTGACATTGTTGATTTTAAGGAAACGATACATTCTGATACATCACCAAACTACTGGAGAAGTGAATATCGCACAGATGCTTTGAAAGCAGGGCATTGTAGTCTTTATCAGGTATTTTACTACAGAGTGGCTGGAGCAGGGTGCATTTCAGGCATGCTGATGGCTTAAGGGTGCAAAAGTTACAGAATTTTGGCACTGGACAAACTGCAAATGTGTTAGCTATGAGGTAATATCAAAACGAGCAGCTTGCAGGTCCACAGTGGGGCTATAACTTTGGTATGCCTTCTGCTCCAAAAAGTCTTGAGAGGGCAATTTGTTATATTCACTGCACCTCACACCAACAAATCATTTACCTTATTCCTGGGTATGTCATAATCCTCGAACTCCAGGGGCGCTCTTCCAGCAGCATGAATGCAAGAAGTGTCAGCATCTAATTTTATTTTCTTTACTCATTCACAGAATGAGGGGGTTGCTGACCAGGCAGCATTTATTGTCCATCCCTAATTGCCCAGGGGGCAGTTTAGAGTCAACCACATTGCAGTGGGTCTGGAGTCACACATAGGCCAGACCAGGTAAGGATGGCCGTTTCCTTCCCTAAGGGACATTAATGAGCCAGATGGGTTTTTCAGACAATCAACAATGGATTCATGGTCATCATTAGATTCTTAATTCCAGATATTTTATTGAATTCAAATTCTACCATCTGCCGGGATTCGAATCTACGTCTCCAGAACGTTATCTGGGTCTCTGGATTAACAGTCCAGTGATAATACTACTAGGCCACTGCCTCCCCAGATACTCGCCATATGGGACTACCCTCCCCTGAGATCTTAATTCCAGTTGAAGGCCTGATCGTGGCCTTACCAGTGTCTGATTGGTGTGTGCTTTGGCCGAACATTCACAAGTAACAGTATGTCTCTATCACAGCCTCTCCAGTCAGCTGCGACATCTCTGCTGCCTTAACAGGATCCTGCTCATTGACTGGCAGAAGTGGGGTTTAGCACTATTTTGGAACTAAATTCATCACAAGACAAAATAAAGGCCTTTTCATTGTGCAGTTTAAGCACTCAAAACAACTAATCTGATATGCCGAAGCTGTATGATTTTCTACACAACACGCAAAATTATAAATATTTACACATTTCTTGTATACATCATTGTTTATTGTCCTGAGGTTGGAAAATCTAGGTTGGAAGACTTAAGCAAATGCAAAGTGGTTGGAAATGCACTGATGAAATATCATCACTATAATTTGAAAGTTACGTCCCAGGTACAGTGAAGACAGCTTGTCCCATGTTGATTGAGTTTTGCAGTATATACAATTAGCTCCAACCATAAGCATAGAGCCATGCTCAAAAGGTGTCAGGCTATAAACCATTGACCCTCTCAGGAACTCCTTAAATTTTGTATGAAATCTCATTGACATGAACAGAAAGCAAACTCCATCATACCATTATAAATTATCCATCTGGGAATGGGACTGTATCCAGGAGTACAGGCATATCCGTACAGAATACCTTTGTTATAGAGTATTCCTGTTGATGATGTAATTCAAGCCCACTGGCTGCAGGTCAAACTATACAGATATCAATCCCAGAGAACATCAGCAACATAACCAAGGCAACCATCATCTCAGTTGGAATTGGTACCTGATCTCCACTGTGATAGTAAATTGCTATTTAAAATCTGGTCCTTAAACACAGAAAAGGCTATTGCTTCTTGCTGAATTGTAGAAGGGAAAACAGTCAAGAGTTTTATCTCAGATCACATTTGAATATCTCCTAATTGAGAAAATATAAACTAGCATAGAATGTCCTGAGCAGGACATCTGCTTGCACAAGGAAAGCTTGTATGCAATTTTAAAGATAAACGTTCATGGGTTTTGGATGTCATTAGCTCGGCCAGCATTTGTTGCTCATCCATAATTGCCCAGAGGGCACTTAAGAGTTAACCATATTTCTGAGAGTTTGGAGTCACAGATGGGCCTGACCAGGTAAGGTTACTTCTCCTGTAGTGGGGTTCCAACTCATGTCCCCAGAACATTAGCATGAGATTCTGGATTATGAGTCCAGTGACATGATCACTATACCACCACCTCTACTCAAATACTGTGAAATAAACATTAAAGAGAAGCTGCCTAAAAATCCCAGCTTCAAAGGATAGCAAAACATCAGTAAAAGCTCAGCCATCACTATTTCTTGGCAGCTAGGTAACGTTTTGCTGATCAGAAACACTTTCTTGTTGCAATTGTAAAACATTCATACTATCAGTCAGACTGGTAACTAGATTATAATGCTTGTCAAAAACACCTTATTATGACAACTATTATGGAGGTAGGGGAGCCTCTGAGGCAGTGGCCAGAAACAAAAACTATCCTGTCATCTTCAACGTAAAAGGCAGCATAGATACATGCAGAGCCACCTGTATCCCTCAAGGCTTTCTTGTAGATAGGCTCTTCAAAGATTTGAAAACTAGAACACTTCAAACAGATTTCAGTCAACATAGCAATAAAATACATATGCAAGGTACAAGTCTGCACGATGCTGCAAAATGGCCTATATTACAGACATTGTGATATGGCATTGGCCAAGTTTTGATGATTCCATATTTTACATGACAACATAGCATTGATATTGCACAATTTCCAATCTGAATCAACAGGAAAGTTATTTTTGTTCAAGACAAAGTTCTAAGTAGTATGTACTTAAAACACTTTAAATTTTTGCCTTTCAAAAATGTTTCCCATTAACACCTCCTCCTTAGGTTCTAGCATCTACACAAGACCCAGACTGAGGCAGCCTTAAACCAACCTCCGCATACCAAGAGAAAACCGTCAGTAACCAACTCCCACACTGTAGGAACAAGCGGCCTGTAAACAACCCCTGCTCAATGATCAATGGAGAGGCAGAAAGGCAAGGAAGATCAACTCATCCTCTTGGGGGTTTCCCCTTCCGACATGCATCCAGAAGGTCAACAATATTTAGAACATGTGAAACTAGACTGTATCCTACTGCTCCCAAGGTACTTTTGTATGACTTATTAAAGGAATTCCATTAATTCTGAGGTTCTGAGTTCTGAGGAAGAGTAACTTAACCCGAAACATTAACTCTGCTTTCCCTCCACAGATGCTGTCAGACCTGCTGAGCTTTTCCAGCAATTTCATTTTTGCGACTAATTAAAGGGTTGCCACATTAATTTTCAAAGAAAGCTTGAACACAATTTGGTTTCTTCAAATTTGTCTTGAAATTTTAAATGCCAAATGTTGCCAGGAATTTCTAACTTGCAAGCAAGATATTGTTGCCATCACTCAAAATTTTAACAAATCGCTGTCATCACAGCACAATAAATCTGAAATAAGGTGAAGAAAATGTATAGAGTTTCTTTAATTGCATGAGATCTGACAAGCAAAGTAAGGAAGAGAATGTTTGGAAACTATAACCCTGATAAAGAAGCTATATTTTTGTGCTAATTGTAGCATAGAAACTTTAGTGACACTGACAATAATAGCTTGAGGCAGGGAAGCTTAATGTTTACTTGCCTCATATACCTGTCTTACTGGGTATTAAGCAATATAGAAAAGTATGAACTTGAGTTCAAGTCCTGAAAATTAATAGGAAATACCTGGAGGCAATAAAGATAAAAGGGAAGGTTCATTACAAATATGACTTAAATGTATAGCTTGAAAACATGATTGATAGATCAGAACTCCTATTTCAGGGTGTTACTAACGGGACAGTAGACAGTGCACTCTCTAACACAGAACTTAGCAACTGCCCTTCAGTTCCTGAAGTTCCATTGTTGCAAAAACTGACACTTCAACAGAATGGAAGCTTTTTTGCTTGTAGGCATTTAGCTGGATAGCGTGCCACCAGTGTAGCAATCTAAGGATGCCAATTTAATTAAAACAGTTTTAAGTGCATTGCCTTTATCAGTTAATGAGAGCTTTCTGTAGTAAATGGGTACGTTTAGCTACACAAATCTAAAAGATGTAAAGTACCTTTTGACATACTGTATGATCAGATATGGGCCAAAGGGAATTTAATAGTAAAACTAGAAAGACAATCAGCATGCTGAACACTTTGACTGAGATCATAAAGGCTGCACAAGAAATGCTAAGTAGGTTGAGAACTCCATCACAAGAAGGAGAGAAAATAAAATCAGTGACATGAATGACAGAGCTCTCTGTTGTGACTAGTCTCAGCGTGGCATTTTCGAAGTGTCTACAAAAAGCGTCAAGCCTTCCTAGCCAACGTTGAAGCATGATAATAGTACTTTAGAAAGGTCGGGGCAGGGGGAAATTGAATGTCCCGTTCAGTTCAAGTTGATAATATAAAACGATAGATAGGTTATATAATGTAAAATAACCCTCATTCTTTAATAGAGGCTTCTATAAAGATACCAAGATTTAGCCAAAAGTCCAGTCTGTTCGATATCAGGCCTATTAAAAAGTTGCACTGAACTGTTCTTAGACATGACTTTCATCATGCACTGAAGTTACTTGCTTATTTTATCGAGCTTTACTTAAATTGCAACTGTGTTTTGGTCTTATGTTGCTGATAATGTTAAAACAATAAATTCAGCTTGCATTCTTAATTATTTGGGCTGCATTTTCTAATATGCCAGTGAGGAAATTTGCATGTTGATATAATTTGATTTCATGATGATCAACTTGCATTGCTTAGAACATATTCAGCACCAGGCTGAACATGGAATGATTGTTTACATTGCATGGAAATAATGCCACACATTCACACAAGCTGATTTTTAAAAAGCTCAAATTAAAATAACCATGGCCTCACCAACAGGATAGACCCACCAGACTTGGTGCCACTTCTAGGAGAGTTCTCAACATAGACACTGGACCCCACAAAGTCTCATGGATGAGGTCAAATATGGACAAGGAACACCCCCCAGCAACCCTGCCCTCAGCTGATGAACCAATCTGGAAGCATCACTACTGACCAAGTTGGCCAAGTCCAAGAGGACATAGCTGCTAGCCTGAGTCAGCAGCAGGAGATCAAGGAATCAGCAAGAGTGAAAAATCTACTCAATTTTGCCCCCACCAATCTACTTGTTGCAGGTGTGTTTGTTCCAGATAGAACTGATAGGAGTAACTCCACAGTCCTCATGGAGGTGAAGTCCCACCTTCACATCGACGATATCGTCCATTGGATTTTGTGGCACTATCAACATGGTGAATGGGTAGATTTTAAACAGATCCAGCAATTCAAGACTGGGTATCTGTGAGACACTATGGGCTATCATCAGCAGCAAGATTGTACTCAACCACAATTTGTAATCTCATGGCCTTTGATATCCTTCCCTCTTCCATTATCAGCAAGCCAAGGGATCAAATATGGTTCGATGAACAGAGCAGGAGGGCATGCCAGGAGCAACACCAGCATGTCTAAAAACAAAGTGTCAAACTGCTGAAGCTACAACACTGGACTACTTGCATGTCAAGCAGCAGAGGCAACATACAATAGACAAAGCGAAGTGATCCCACAGCCAACAGATCAAATCTAAATACTCAAGTAAAAAAGTACTTGGTTGAACATTTGAAGTGTGATGACATTCAAGGCAATGGGCCTAGTGCAGAAAAGTGGGACTAGTGTAAGTAGTAGTGTATTTTTGGCAGTATAGACTTGATGGGTCGAAGAGCCTCTTCTGTACTACATTATTCTATCATTCTATGCCCTGCCACATCCAGTCATGAACTGTGGTAGACAATAACTCACTGGAGGAGGAGACTTCATAAATATGCACATGCTCAATGATGGGGGAGTCTGGCATATCAATGCAAAAGAAGAGGCTTTAGCATTTGCAAGCATTTTCAGCCGGAAGTGCTGAGTGAATAATCCATCTCTGCCTCCTCCTCAGCTCCCTAGCCAAACTGCCTCCTTCTGCTCCTATTTCATATGGTCATAAGTCAGAATTGTGGTGAAATACTCTCCATGTCTCTGGAGTGTAGCTCTAACAGCACTGAAGAAGTTCAACACCAGAGTAAAATGGCATCTTACTTGGGCCCTGTCTAACAACATCATCACACCATTCCTCCCCTACCAATGCACATTGCAGCAGTGTGTATCATCAACATGGTCTACTGCAATAATTCGCCATGGTTCTTCAGACAGCAACTTCCAAACCCTTATCATCTAGAAGGACAAGAGCACCAGTTATATACGTTGTTGTTCCATCAGTATTGCTGAGCCCTACCAAATCCAGAAACTCCCTCCCTAAGAGCACTCTGGGTGTGCTTAGACCACATAGACTGCAACGGTTTAAGGAGGAAACTCATCACCACTTTCTCAGCAACTAGGAATGTGCAATAGATGGTGGCTGAGCCAGTATACATTCAGTAAATGAACTTAAAAAAAGTAACAATAACAAAATGATCAGCATTTGGCATCATTTTTCCTTTGAACTGACAACAACTTCTGGAGTCCAGTCATGTACAGTTAAATTCAGAAATTCATAAACATCTCCAGGGGATACACAGAGATTCTCCACACTGCAATCAATTGGGAATCTATAAACTGATGAGAACCTACACTCTTCATCTATCTGTAAAAGCCCTTGAAAAAGTTGAACATTGTTGAATGAGGTTTAAAAATTTATGATCACTCCTGAACACTCTAGCTCTGAATACGTACTTTTATCTTTGCTGAATGTCAAATTTCTCCATAATGTAAGAAATTCCACACATTTTTAAAAAAAGGCGATATTTTATTTTCTAACCCAATTCCATATGCACATCCCATTTATTATCAAACATTTAATTCACAACTAGTTCTGAAGAAGAGTCGTACCATACTTGAAATGTCAGCTTTGTCTCTCCCTCCACAGATGTTCCCAAACCTACCCAGTTTCTCCGGTAATTTCCATTTTTATTAATAACAGGACTCCTGCTTTAGACCTGGAGAACATCTTTCTTTGGTCTTGTAAATCTGAGGTCATCTAAACTTGAGCTCCTGGTGCCTTAACCTGTAGCAAGTCCTGTTCTCCCCATCAACCCTGTACTCATGATCTACACTAGCTCCCAGTTAGACAGCACCTTAATTTTAAAATTCTTGCCTTGATTTCAAATCCTTCCATGTTCTTGCTTTTTGCTATATTCATATTCTGCCCTAATCCCACAAGTTTCCGAGATATTTGCATGCTTTAAATCTATTGTGCTTTTCCAATCATAATTGGGGGCCGTGCTTTTAGTTGCTTAGGCCTTAAACAGGAGTTTCTTCCCAATACCTCTCGGGCCTCATGAATTCACTTTTCTCCTTTCAGAAACTCCTTAAAATCTTCCATTTTGACCAAGTTTTTGGTCATCTAACTTGATACATCCATACATAGCTCATTGTCACACTGTTGTATGGTGCTCTTGTGAGGTACAGTGGGACAATTCATTACATTAACCGTGTTATATAAATGTAAATTGTTGATGTTGTTGCCATGACAAAAGAACCTGATATTGTGAAATTAGAACATCATGTCTCAGAGATTGCCAGATCTTTGTTGTCAGCCTTCTTTGTAGATTGGTGAAGATGAAATGGAGTAGATTTTTCACTCCTGCTGATTCCCTAATCTCCTGCTGCTGACTCAGGCTAGCAGCTATGTCCTCTCAGACTTGGTCAACTGAGTCAGTAGTGATGCTTCCAAATAATTGGTTCATCAGCTGAGGGCAAGGTTGCTGGGGGTGCTCCTGGTTTCAGAATTTGGATTTCAGTACACTTCTGCATGTGGAGCACACCGGAACATTTCATTGGAATGCTGCTGCAAGGACACTTTGAATGCAGGGGTAGGCACACATCTTACAGGCTGGACCAGGTGTATCTCAGGGCTAGTTGGTTGCACAAACTCAAAGTCAATCTCAGACTATAGTATCTGCCTGCAGACAGCACAGCAAATGCACTGCATGTGCATCAGCCAAATGGCTATATTTCAAAATAGAAAGGTAGTAGCCTCCAAACGAGTCAAGGGGAAGCTACCGTTAGTCAGGGACTGCCAGTAGTTAGTCAAGAACAGTGTCCATGATCAATCCAGGGCCTGGGCATGGTCAGTTGCCATGGGACAGTCAGGCTCAGGGGATCCATCTCACTGCAGTCTGCGGTTTGGCCCAGTCAATCCTGCTGATCTGGTACAAGCAGTTGGGGGATTTGAGAGTCATCAGTCAGAGAGGTTGACAGAGAGTGATCAGAGATCTGGTCAGTCCTCAGTTGGGGCTGTCCACTCAAGACAGTCAGGGAGCTGGGTCAAAGTCAGTCCTGTGGGTTAGCAAAATTAATGTCATGGGTGGGTCCTGGAGGACAACATTGCGGTAGGGAGGGGGGGGCGATTAAACGCTGGGGATTTAGACAGCAGCCTGGGAAGCAGAATGAACAAGAATGGTAAAGGGGGCTTTGATGTACAAGTGGGAGAGCAGATAGTGAATGAGAGGGGGCTGGCAATAGGTGTAGATTACCGTAATTGTCTCAACATGTACAGCATGATGGAGGGCATGAATAAAACTGCAGTGACACGGTGTAGAGGGCAGAGGAAAAATTGGACTTGCAATTTGAGGAGTGGATGGGAACATGTGGGCATTCAGTACCGATGGGTTATCCAGGGAATACTACCTATTAAGGGACATGGAGTTTTGGGCCACGGGAGGACCTGATGACCAGGTCCACCCAGGAGTCAACATATCCAGTACTCCTCCAGGATCTGCCAACTGCTAAATGCAACCTACAAACTGAAAAAGGCTGTGACCCCACCCATCAGTGACACAGTCACTGTCTGCCTGATGACTAGAAATGTGGGCATCACTTCTGCAGTATATGAAAGCAATGCATTATAGAAGTATGTGGAAGGAGGGCTTGTGGTTCAGTGGTAATGTCCTTATCTCTGAGCCAGGAGACCCTTGCCCTGAAAGTGTGTCAGAACATGTCTGAACAGGTTATTTAAAGTAACAACAAATATACAAGTAACAAATAATAAGGTGCGAATGTTGGTCACAAGCAAAACTGACTGTGCCACTGGTCCTTGTAAGTTGCATAGACATCTCTGTGAAGCTGAAATAATCACATGCAACATTAAAACAGGCACCTCTGGGCCACAGCGCATACATATAATGCAAAACATTCGAGGGTGCAAAGGGGCATGGAACTGATTCCCTGTCCACCTGAACTGTAAGTATAACATTATCATTCCTTTCATGGTGATGTGGAGCTCGCAGGGGAAGGAGTCAGTGCTCGAGCAGCACTTATACTCTACTGCTATCTCTTTGCCACATGACTGGTGATGCATTCATTGGATTAAGGTTCAATGTCAAAGTGCCAAGGTGGGTCAACCCATGGCCCTTCTTGTTAGAATGCTCTATGTCCCACTGAATGAAGGAGCATATTAAGCCTTATTTTTAAGGGATACAAATGGTGACTGATCTCATTGCTAAGGACCAAGATCTGTTTCTTCTGTTCCCCACACAGGGTCTGCACTGACAACTGTGAATGATGGATCCAGCCACAGCAGGTGTGACCGTCCCTGTTGCTGTGATGCAATAACAGCAAATGACAGCAAACATAGGAACAGCAGCAGCCTCCAGCAGAACCTGAACAGCCTCCCCATGAAGAGGTCACAGGTGAAGGGCTCCTCAGGATGCGTTAGAGACATAGGAGGGCCAGAGTCTTTTGTTCTTGATGCCATTTCCTCCAGATGAGCAAAGTGTATTGTCGCTGTACACCGAGGATGTTATGGAATACTGTAAATGAACTATGCCAGCTATTGTTGTGGAAACTGCCACAATTCCTACATCTTAGAGAATTCTTATGTTTGTGCTGTATGTTGAACAATTTTGTCTAATAAAGAAGCATTATTGTTGATGCTCTGGTACATTAAGAGGAGAAGGTGGAACATAACGAAGCCATGGAACAGAAACAAATGCAGGCTGCAAAATCATTGTAAATTATTAAATAGAAAACAGCAAAGCTGGTAAATATAATTACAATACCTAAGTTTCTTTTTATAACTTCCCATGACATCTATAAATATGCCTTCATTTACAGCACCTTAAATCCTCCAGGCAAACCACAAATATCATAATACCGCTCGATTAAGCCTGCAAGCAAAAATGGGTGGGAGCGCTCTCTGTAAACACAACAGTATAGCATATCTTTAATCTCAAACTATGTCATGTGTAACTACTTACTGTCTGCTTTACTACTTCCCCTTGACAACAGCATGTTTTGCTTGCACTTTTAAACCATAGTCTTCTACTGTGCATAGGCACTACTTCAGTGGGAGGCTTACACCCATGTGAAAAGTACAGGATTGAGGGAGACCTGGTCTCCTCAAAAACAAAATGGTCCTACATGCTTACTGACATGCATAACCTTGTCTCGAAATAACACATTGAATCTCCACTTCACAATGAATGACTTTCCAATCTTTGATGTTTGTCATACCAGAAAATATGTTAACACATGGACATTAGATATATGTACAGGAGTGCTCTCCCATGGCATTGCTTCTGGCCAAGATGAAACCTCATCAGAAAATCTACGTAACACAGTTGTAGAATATCAACCTTGAAAAATAAGGCATTCTGTTCATACTGAAAAATTACTTGAATTTAAAAGGAGATTATTTCCTAACCTCAGTGAAGCATAGGAGGTTGACAGGTGACCTGATAAAAGTTTATAAAATAATGAGTTGTATACATAGAGTTAATGGTAGTTCTCTTCTCCCCAGGATGGGGGATTTCAAGATGAGGCGACACATTTTTAAGGTGAGAGGAGGGAGATTTAAAAAAGACCTGAGGGACAAATTTTTTTACAGAGAGGGCGGTTTGCATGTGGAATGAACTTCCTGAAGGAGTGGTGGTTGTGGGCACAACTACAACATTTAAAAGACATTAGGATAAGTACATGGGCAGGAGCAGGCAGATGGGACTAGTTTAGTTAGACCGAGGGGTCTATGTGACCCTATAACTCTATGTAGTACCTGAAAAAAATAGTTCTCCAGATTTTCTTTATCCCTTGGTAACTATTTTTTAAATTTTGCATTTAATTTCAATTTTATGTTTCAAAGTTGATTGCCCCTGCTATTCCGTAACAATGATAATGTGCAGCAAAGCAGCAAGTTTAGGAAGGATTTTCTGAAGTTTTAGGCTCAGGTAGCTGAAGAAACAGTGATGTAAATTGGGGAGGTCAGAATTGAAGGAGTGCACAGATCTCAGGGAATTGTAGGACTGGAAAAGATAACAGGTCAGGGTAAGGTCAGGTAGGGAGAATGTTAAAATAAGGGCATTGCTTAACTAAGAGTCAAAGCAGCTCAGTGAGTACTGGGAGGGACGATGGATCTTAAACATGTCAGTGACATTAAAAAGAAGATGGGCCAACTGGAAGCTCCCGAGAGGACAAGCGTAGGAATACAGAATGATAACACGGTGTATGTACCCCAGGCTGCTGTGGGAGATGAAGGTGAAGTTACAGCAGCTCTGAGCCAAATTTTTAGTTCCTCTCTGGCCATGGGGAGGTGTCAGAAGACTGGTGTACAGCTCATGTGGTTCCACTTTTCAAGAAGGATGATAGAGATAGAATCATATAGTTCAGAAGAAGCCCTCCAGCCCATTGAGTTTGCACTGACAAAAATTACTCTAAATCTACATTAGTCCCACTTTCCAGCACTTGGCCCATAGCCTTGAATGTTGTGACATTTCAAGAGCTCATCAAACTACTTTTCAAAAGTTTGTAACAAACTCAGCAGGTTCAGCGCATCTGTCAAGAAAAAAAATCAGAGTTAGAGTTTCGGGTCTGGTGACCCCTCCTCAGTTTGAGAGATTTTCCTCCTCAACTATGCTCCCAGGCAGTGCATTCCAGATTCCCACCACCCTCTAGGTAAAAAAATTTTTCCTCAACTCCCATCTAAACCTCTACCTTTCACCATAGAAGTATGCCCCTTTGTTAGTGACCCTTCAACTAGGGGGAGCTGCTGCTTCCTATCCACCCTCACTATGCCCCTCGTAATTTTATACACCTCAAGTCCCCTCTCCTCGCTCTCTAGCTCTAAAGAAAATAACCTGAGCTTGTCCAGCCTCTCTTTATAGCTAAAGAGCCCCATCCCAGGAAACAACATGCACCCCCTTCAGTACAATCACATCCTTCCTTTAATACAGTGACAGAACTGCACACAGTACGTCAACTGCAGCCTAACCATAGTTCTTTTTTCCATGGTTGGGAGGGTGCTGCTGGTTTGACTGTAATGTGAGGCTTGGATTTTAACCTCTTGTACAGAAACACATTTTATTGTCAGATCATCCATGTGAAAGGAGAGAATCGTAACTAAAGGAAGTGGGGATAGCGATACATTTAGCAATTTTAACAGATGTCAGGAACCAGGGGACTACAGTTGAAGAATGAACCTAGTAATGAGTCATAGAGTCAAAGAGTTGTACAGCATGAAAACAGACCATTCAGTTCAAACATCCATGCTGAACAGATGGTATAAACAGATCTAGACCCATTTGCCAGCATTTGGCCCATATCCCTCTAAACCATATTCATGTACCCACCCAGATGCCTTTTAAATGTCAGAATTGTACCAGCCTCCACCACTTCCTCTGGCAGCTCCTTCCATACACCCACCACCCTTTGTGTGAAAATGTTGCCCCTTAAGTCTTTCCTCTCTCACCTTAAACTTATGCCTCCTAGTTTTTGACTTCCCTACCCTGGGAAAAAGACTTTTGCTATTCACCCTATATATATGAGTCGATTCTCTCTATAATGAGAAAGCAGCCCTCTGGTCCAGTAGAATGCTGGCAACTCTATCTTTTAGCTTAAGTTACTGATATCACGAGGGGAGGATGCCCACATAAAATCTTCTTCAGAACAGAAACTTGGTCTTGTTGAACAGAATGGGTTTATTACATACTACTTAATTGCTAGTTACACTACATCTGTGTTGTACGATATGCTTAAGAGTGAGTACAAATTACTGTTT
The DNA here is from genome assembly GCF_021869965.1 of Rhincodon typus. Classification (NCBI taxonomy): domain Eukaryota; kingdom Metazoa; phylum Chordata; class Chondrichthyes; order Orectolobiformes; family Rhincodontidae; genus Rhincodon; species Rhincodon typus. The sequence goes on along the minus strand of NC_063340.1, from coordinate 1,146,192 downwards.
AACTGCATGGATTAAACATTAGAACAATTCAACAGGTGATTTCCTCCTAGGAACAGTCCTTTCTATCCTCATGATGCAAGTTAAGCCTTTCAACTAACTTATACAACAGAGGGAAGCAACCTGTGTGGCCCAGGGTTTACAGTATTAGGGGATCGAGAAGGAACTAGTGTTCTACTAAAACCAACAATAGTCAACTGGCATTTTATGTGTGACTCAAAATACCATCATGTAATGAACTGTCTAAAATGGAATGATATGGTTTTTGAAATTATGCATGACAAGGAAGGGGTGGAACGAGAAGATGGTGATAATGATTAGGCAAAGGTAACAGTGTAGATGAGGGTAAAGCATTTGATGTAGTTTACATGGACTTCAGCAAGTCCTACATGGGAAACTGAAAAGGAGGTAAAAGCGCATGGGATCCAGGGCAACTTGGCAAGATAGAGAGAAGGTTTAGGGGACACCTGTTAGACCTGTATAAGATTATAAGGGGCATGGACAGGGGGAATGGAAGCAGCTGTTCCCCTTAGCTGCAAATTCAGCAATAAGGAGGCACACCCTTAGAGTGGAAGACAGGAGGTTTAAGAGGAGATTTGAGGAAAAATATTTTCTCCCAGAAGGTGGTGGGGCTTTGGGATGCACTGCCTGGTAGAATAGTTGAGCTGGGTAGCCTCACAACCTTTAAAAAGTAGTTGGATGAGCACTTTAAATGTCATAACATTCAAGGCTTGGGCCAAATGTTGGAAAGTGGGACTAGTGTAGATTTAGTGTAGTTTTGGTGGTACAGACTCAATGGCTGATGGGCCTCTTTTGTACTGTATGATTCTATGAACTGTACTCACAACAACATTTTAGTCATGGACTCATTCAATTGTGCAGCTTTGGACAATGGAGGCAATCCACAGTTTGGGGAGTGGCTTGGTTAAAAAAGTTACCCAGATTACTTAAATAATAAGAACTAAAATAAGGTTACAGAATTACAGAATTTCAGAATTCTACCTGCTTCAGTTTTCGGATGAAAAAATGCTGAAGTTACTGAAAAGAGTGGTGGCTCCCTGTAAAATAGCTGGGGTAAACCAATTTCTCAGCGCAGATCTACTGTCAAGAGAAGAATCCTTATTGGTATGAAAAAAGCTCAAATTAAACTTCACATGGCACAGGAAAAGGCAATTGTTTTGGAAAGTCAGTGGATTTATGATTTATGCAATTGTACTTATCATACTCTTTTAACAAGATGTTTTTTCTCTAATAAAAATATTAAGTCGGTGTTATTGGCATCAGGTGATATTGCAGTGGTAAGGTGAGACTTCAAGATAGGGCAAGAATTTTAAATATACAGCAATGAATTTTCTTGAGCACTGAAGAAGCAGGCAGTCCCTTGAATTGGGTTTAGCATTAAGGAGACAGATTCCATCGTAAGAAAACCCTTTTGGTTCCGCTGAGACTGTAAAATTTGTTTGCGTTATGGCTTCATGGGATCCCTGTTATTATTGTGTAGCATTTGATTCCTTGAAGATAACTTTCAGCTTCCAACTAATATACATTTCCCTTCACAATTATCCTATCAATATCTCATAATGCAATAATATTAAATACTGAGATTAGGGTGGTATTGCAGTGAATAGAACACAAATTTACTTACTTGACTGATGGCTACATAAATGTTTATAGCGTTCACAACGTAATACAGTGCACAACTGCAAATACAATTCAGATAAATCTTTTTCAAGAATGTTCAAGTCAATTAACTGCCAACTCCAATCAATACTGCTGGACCTATATTTGAGGCATTTTTAAATGGGATTGATCTAAATAAAAATGCCTCATCATTTACAAAGAATTATTTCTTACCAACTTCAGCTGTTATTGATTCTGCATCAATCTCATTAGCTTTCTTCTTAGCCACTTCAGCCAGGGCCAACTCACCCTTATCCAAAGCCACATAATAAATGTCCTGTTGAATTCAAAACAAAACAGTGAACAAATCAGTAAATTCCAAATGTGTTATTTTGTTTATTACACTTTGCTTCAATCCACACAGAGAAGTCAAATTTTAAAACTGAAGTTTCTAAAATAGTGCAAATTTAGGAAGGAAGGTTCAATAAAGTTCTATGCGACAGTGTTAACCCAAATCCCTAGGTTAAGAACTGAATTACAATTATCTTCCACTTGCTTAATTGGTTTTGTGACAGAAAACATGGTGCAAATTCAGAATGTTAACAGTAGAAACTTTATCATGCAGTGATTGGGATTTGGAATGCGCTGCCTGTGTGTGGGGAGGTAGGTTCAAATGGGAATTGGACTATTATCTGGAAAGGAAGAATGTACAGGCTTACAGGGATAAGGTGGGGTAAGTGACATTATATGTCTTGCTCATTTGGAGAGCAGCATGGACACAATAGGCCAAATGATCAGCTTCTGAGATTCACCTTGCTGAGTATGTGGACTGGACAGATTTATTTAATGTCCGTGGCTTGTCAGGAAATGTTAAAGGCCTAAACCTGAAAGTTTGAGTTTGCTGACTGCTATACTGGTAGTTTCATAGGCAACGCATCAAGATTGCTGTTATTCAGCACCCAACTTGAGGAACTTCTTAGATGACTCTCTTCAGTGTTACAGGTCACTACCCACTTAGGAGAGCATCAAAGTATTTGGCAGAAGATTGGCAAACCAGATCAATGCAGGCAGCAAACACAGCATAGAAATTACAAAATGCAGAAGCTGATTATAAACCTCACTAGGTATCCACGATCAGAATATATGTACTAACTAGCTAGGCAAAATATGCACGACACAATATGATTCTTCCCTATAAACTATCTTACAATATACGCAGGTTTTGCACCATCAGGTTCAACTTATAATTCTTTTTTTCTTGTTAAATCCATATATTAAACTTCCAATATTCAGTAAAGAGGCAGCTACATTTTTAGATATTAAAGGCATCATAGATATGGGGAGAAAACTCGCAACTGGCATTGAGAGATAAAGGATTAATCATGATCATATTGAATGTTGACTAGGTTTGAAGGGCTGAATGGCCTTCTCCTGCTCTGTGTTTCTTTGTTTCCATAGAGGGATACTTTTCTATCTGTACGCTCAGTGATTCAGGTACTTATGCAAAATTAAATAACTGAGAGCTGTATGATTATCTCAAAAGCACCCCAACTATTAAATAACAAATCACAATCTTAAGTTTCATTGTTCTCCATCTTTGTGACTGAAGTAGATTGCAGGCAAATCCTTCTTGACTCTCACTACCTGGGAAAAAAAAACAGAACTTTCCTACGCTGCTGCCGCCAAGTCCATGACGAGAGAATGAGCTGATTTTGTCTTCTCAATAATGGGTCAATTGCTTGCTTTATATCTGTGCTCTATTGACTAATGGTCTTGTGGCACCTTGGGCCAGGGGGCAGTTTCTGAGGTATAACATTCAAGGCTATAGTGACCTTGACAACTATTGGCTGTGTTATGCCTGTAGTTGTAGGGATAGTGGTCAGGTTGTACCAATGTAATACACTGGTCACAGCCACTCTGACAAAGTACAATTTTGTGACCCAGAGTAATCCTGGAAGAGAAGTGAAATTAAATGTTCTTTCATTCTGCATTTTGATGCATTAGGAAGCTCCTATGTTGCTGGCTGAAGCATCCTTATTGAAAGTAATTGGGCTTCATATTACGAATGAGATTCCGATCTCTGCCCTGACCTGGAAGTCTTTCACTCCCACCACTCAAGTAGAGTTCTAAAACTAGAGTTCCCAACCCACAGACAGGCTATTTAGGCAAACAAATTCATATTAATATTTATCTTTCATATTTGTTCAAATTCCATTAAAGTGCCCAGTTCCATGTGCTCTTTATCCCTTTTTTTTCAATTGTCTATCTAATTTCATGTTTGCTGTCTTAAATTTGAAGATGCTGAAATAAAATCAATGTTTATTATAACATATTTCTCCCTACATCAGGTGGGAAGACAGTAATTTATTGTCCTGCAGCTTGAGACCAATCTTCATCTACACAGCAAGCTCTTAATTTCTATCAAGTCACTTAGAATAAAATTTACAACTTTGTCATAGCTAAAGGGGACAAATTAAAACACATCACACTGGTTGAATCTTTCAGTTCTAGTGTTTAGGTTTAAAACGATATGGCAGATGCTGAGCAACACATATTCAACCTAACCTTTTAGTGTAAATGCAGGTAATACAAGAGAACTCCTAGAGAGAAAGTTGTAATAAGAGTGAATAAATCAGCAAAAGCAAATAGCAATTAGGCTACAAATAACCCTTTCAAATTATGGTGTTTCAATACCAACAGCAAGCTGGCTTACTTTCCAAGTGGGAAGCCACGAGAGCAGCTTTGACTGCAGGTAGTTAGATAACAGAGCATTTTACATTAAATTGAATGATAGTTTTAAAAATAACCAAAGGTCAATTAACAAAGATTGGTTCCTATTCTCTTTGAATCTTTTATTTCCCCAAGATACACAGCAGAATTTGAAGAATTAACAGTAACATTTTTTCTAAAATTGCAGAAAAGCCTCTACAATGTCTTCATTAGCAGCGGACACTTAAAGATTGCCCTCCCCCTGCCAAACAAGGCCTTTTCTTTTCATGCTTTTATATACAATCAAAGCTCCTGCACAGAAGATACATGCTGAGAGACTTAGCAAAGTGCTTTGTCCCTCCAGCCTCACTGTGGCATTGTGGCGCAAGATCTCTGGAAACAAGGATCACATGCTGGGTTTCACACAAGATTTTCTGGGCAGGTTAATTTTACCTCTGTAGCTAATTAAATGGGAGGTCCAAAAAAAGGGTTAAGTGTCAACTCCTTTGATTTTGTACTTTAACTTTCTTGTTTGAAAAGTACCTGCAGAAGCTTTTATAATTTGTCAGAGTGGCATAAGCTTTCAGATTCCTAAGCATGTTCCACTCATGGCATTTTGGTTCTTAAAGCTGTACTTCTTTTTGGGAGTAGATTAGAAAGGTGTCACCGACAGACACTACCCATTTAAAATAAGATAAAAGTTCTGAATGTCTGAACTGCTAACTGCAAAATACAAAACAGGCCCAAGGCTATGGTGAGAAATTGTCAAGAAAAGGACACAGTAGAACCATTGACCAGTTCTACAATGGCTGACTGTATGTGTGTGTATGCGTCTGTCTGTCCTTCAGCCTAGTTGACACCAATTTGCTTTAAAAAGCACAAATGCTGACAACAGCACCAAATCTGGTACTAGCATACAGCACGGAAATGTACAGGATATGACTCACCAAGAAGAGGTCTCGAGCACCTATATCTATCGCCAGTAGAAAAGCCTTTTCAAACCTCTGGTACCTGTCAAAACAGAGACAATTATTAGGAATGTTAACTCCTATATGCATAAGTTCATCAACATTCAAGACAGTGAGGTAATACAAACTGAAGTTTTGTAACAGTCATGTTCAGAATAACCTAGCAGTTTAAATGAATGCAATTCATGTACTGTCACATTCCATATAGCATACTCTCAAATGAACACACATACAAATTATGTAGAAAAAAAACGCTTCATCCACAGATGCCTGGCCAACAGACAACACAACCAGGACACATCAAAACCTGAAACAATAACCATCATACCACATATAAAAAACACCTCAGAACTGACAGCCAGACTACTCAGACCGCTAGGAATCATGACAGCACACGAACCAGCAGCTACACTAACACAGCAACTGACCAGGGTTAAAGACCCAACAGATACCATGGACACGATGAATGTAGTTTACAAGATACCATGTGGAGACTGCATAAAACACTATGGGGGACAAACAGGCAGACAACTAGCAACCCACATCCACGAACACCAGCTAGCAACTAAACGACATGACCAGATGTCCTTGCTTTCATTACACACAGATGAAAAAAACCACACTTTCAACTGGGACAACACCACTATCATAGGACAAGCCAAACAGAGGACAGCCAGGAGTTCTTGGAGGCTTGGCATTCATCCGCGGACTCCATCAACAAACACATTGAATTAGACCCGATATATCGACCATTACAATGCACAGCCAGAACCAGTACCTACTGGAAGCAGCAAAAACTGGACCATATAAATTCAAACTGGCACAAGGCAACAGCGCTTCACAGGAGGCTCTGCAGCATTGAGGATGTCACATAGTAAGGGGACGAAATGCCTGCTATCAAACCTCCCAGCTCGGTAAATAGACCAACATCTACAACTCAGCCTCTTAATCCTGCTCTGCATTTCAGTAAAATCGTGGCTGATCTGATTACTCCAAATTCCCACCCATCCTTAATTACCTTTCATTCTCCTGTTAATCAAGAGTCTATCTACCTTCGACTTAAAAATATCCAAGGAGTAAGCTTGCACCAATTTTTGGGAAAAAGAGTTCCAAAGACCATCAGCCACCTGCAGATAAAGATTCTCCTTATCTCTGCCTTAAGTGGGTGACCTTTTTTTAAATCAGAGACCCCGTGTTGTCTATTCTCATTATTTCCACACTCACCAATCAAGACCCCTCACGATTTTATGTTTCAATCAGGTCGCCTCTTACTCTTCTAAACTCCAGCGGATACAAGCTGAGCCTATCTAATGTTTCCTCACAAGACACTGCCAATTCCAGGTATTAGTCTGGTAAATCTTCTCTGAACTGCTTCCAAGTAATGATCAAAGGATATAGGGAAAGCACAAGAATATGGTGTTGAGATGGATGAAAAGTGCTTGAAAACAAAAGCAATGATTCAGAATGGCAGAGCCAATTCAAGGCAATTTAAGTTGAACCAACTCAACCACACTCGGGGCTAAATGGCCTACTGCTGCTCCTATTTTCTAACATATTTATATCCTTCCTTAAATAAGGTGAGAACACTGTATGCATTACTCCAGATGGGATCTCACCAGTGGCCTGTACTTAAGTATGGGGTTTAGTTAGCTCAGTTGGCTGGATGGGATACAGAGTGATGCCAACTGTGTAGATTCAATTCCTGCACTGGCTGAGGCTACTATGATGGAATCTCCTCAACCTCTCTCACCTGAGGTATGGTGACCCTCAGGTTAAACCACCACCAGTCATTTCCCTCTAATGGGGGTAACCCTATAGTCTGGTAAGACTAGGACACCCATATCACCCTGAAAATCAGAGTTCTGCAATCTCTCACTCTTTAAAAATAATGCTTCATTTTTGTTCTTTCTGCTGAAATGGACAATTTCACGTTTTTCCACATTATACTCCATTTACCAGATCTTTGTCCACTTGCTTAACCTATTTAAGTACCCTTTTAGTCTCATGCCCCTTCACAACTCGCCCTCCTACTTTATGTTTTGTCATCTGCATGTTTAACAAACACATTTTTGATTCCTTCATCCCTTCATTTGTACAAGTTGCAAATGGCTGAGGTCCAAACACTGCTCCCTGTGACACAACACTCATTATACCTTACCAAATAGAAAATAAACGTTAATGTCTCTTGTTTCCTGCTAGCCAGATAATCTTCTATCCATGCCAAAATCCTATCACCTACACAATGTCCTTTATTTTTCATAATAACTTTAGATATGGTACCTTATCAAATGCCTTCTGGAAATTCAAGTATAGTACATCCACTGGTTCCCCTTTGCTCATGTTAGTTCCTCAAATGATGCCATTACATTGGTTAAACATGAGTTCCCTTTCACAAAACCATGTTGACTGTCTGGTTATCTTGAACTTTAAGTGTTCTGTTACAATTTTTTAATAACAACTTCTAACATTTTCCTTTTAACACATGTTAAGATAAATAGACAAAAGAATCCTGTTTTCTGGCTCCCTCCTTTTTGAATAAAGGAATTATAATTGCTATTTTATAACCCAATGGAATATTTCCTAAATCCAGATAACTTTGGAAAATTAAAACCAATGCATTAACTATCTTGCTCGTCACTTCTTTTAAGATTCCAGAATGAAGCCCATCAGGACCGGGGCACTTGTCAGCAAACAGCTCCAACAATTTGCTTAGTACCACTTCTCTGGTGATTATAATTTTACTGAGTTCCTCCCCCCATTCCACTTCCTTACAGTGCACTGTTGTTATGGAAACAGGAAGCTATCCTGGAAGCTGATACTGAAAAATTTTACAGCTATGTTGTTTGACAAAGACTTGTGATACCATGGCCTTGACAAGCGTAAGCATGGCAAGATTTTGAATTACACGTTGTATCTTAACGATACCCAAATGAGATATGAATGTGCATTGCAAGTGTTGTAATATGGGGCCGAATTTCTGCCCGTGGGTAAGAAACAGGAACTAGGTCTGGCTTTGGGTCAGAAAACTGCTTCTAATAAAAGTCAGAAGTTCAGAGTTTCATGGGGGTGAGACCTTAATTGGTACGGTGACAAGTTTCCTAAGCGATGAACTGTGGAATTCAGGTACACACCTGCTGGCATATTCACGCAGATTGCTGTTGTCCACAGGAAAAGCTCTGCCAAAGTCTTCCATTACACCAGAGGAAAACAAGATGGAATGGTGGAGATGGGGAAGTGACACTGAGGGCAGGATGGACATAAGAACATAAGAAATAGGAGCAGAAGTAGGCTATCTGGCCTGTCAAGCTTGCTCCACCATTCAATAAGATCACGGCTGATCTTTTCGTGGACTCAGCTCCACTTACCCCCCGCTCACCATAACCCTTAATTCCTTCACTGTTCAAAAATCTACCTTTGCCTCAAAAACATTCAACAAGGTAGCCTCAACTGCTTCACTGGGCAGGTAATTCCATAGATTCACAACCATCCTCAAATCAGTCCTAAATCTGCTCTGCCTTATTTTGAGGTAATGCCCCCTAGTTCTAGTTTCACCTGTCAGTGGAAACAACCTCCCTGCTTGTACCTTATCTATTCCCTTCATAATTTTATATGTTTCTATAAGATTCCCCTCATTCTTCTAAATTCAAATGTCTACAGTCCCAGTCTACTCAATCTCTCCTATAAGGCAACTTCTCAATTCTGAAATCAACCTAGTGTATCTCCTCTGTGCCCCCTCCAGTGCCAGTACATCCTTTATCAAGTAAGGAGACCAAAACTGTATATAGTACTCCAGGTGTGGCCTCTCCAGCACCACATACAGCTGCAGAACAATCTCCCAATTTTTAAACTCCATCCCTCTAGCAACGAAGGACAATATTTCATTTGCCTTCTTAATTACCTGCTGTACCTACAAGCCAACTTTCTGTGATGACATTTGTGGACCCTAGCTTCATTGATGCCAACCTGGTTCTAATAATGTTGGAGGCCATCAGGGAGGGGAAGATGATCTGCTTCTTACAATGTGGCAGGGGCACTTTGCTGTTAGGCATCACATCCCTCTGTCTCCCTCTCTCTTTTACCTCTTGCTCCTCCTATAATTAGCTATTTCCTTCCAGGGCCTCCAGGAGTGCTGAGTTATGGAGAGGACAGCAGACAGCACAATGACTGAGATTATATAAAAGAGGGATTCAAGGGTGCTAACCAACTAATTCACATACTAGAATCAGATTTTCAGAAGATGGCTGACCTGCTGAGCAGGTGAAATTGGTTGCATCTCCTTTATACCTCTATCTTGAATTTCCTATTTCCAACACAGCACCTCCCAGAGGATCCATCCACACATTTTGGAAGTTGCAGGCAGCCTGGACTAGAGAGGTTGAAGGAGTAGCAGCATACACATGGAGGAAGCTCTTGTTGTGGTCACAGATCAGCTCAGCATTGAAGGATTGGAAACTCTTCCTCTTACAGAGTCATAGATTCATACAGTATGGAAACTGACCTCTCGGTACAACCAGTCCATGCTAAACATAATCCCAAACTAAACTAGTCCCATCTGCCTGCTCCTGGCCCATATACCTCCAAACCTTTCCTATTCATGTACTTATCCAAATGTCTTTTAAATGTTGTAATTGTGCCACATCCACCATTTCCTTAGGAAGTTCATTCTGCATGCGAACCAACCTCTGTGTAAAAAATTTTCCCCTCATGTATTTTTAAAATCTCCTCTCACCTTAAAAATGTGCTTCTCAATCTTGAAATCCTCCATCCTAGGGAAAAGACAACCACCTTTAACTCTATCTATACCTCTGCTTATTTTACAAACTTCTATCAGGTCGCCTCTCAACCTCCTACACTCCAGTGAAAAAAATCCCAGCCTATCCAGCCTTTCTTTTATAACTCAAACCTTTCATACCTGGCAACATCCTGGTAAATCTTTTCTGAATCCTCTCCAGCTTAATAATTTCCTTCCTATAACTAGGCAATCAGAACTGCACACAGTATTCTAGAAGAGGTCTCACCAATATCCTGTACAACCTCAAATGACTTCCCAACTCCTATACTCTTGAAGAAAGTCACTGCCAGGTCTGTTGCGCAACAGATTTTCAGACATGACTAAACTCTTAGTAGCACTGAGCTTCTTTGCTTCTGGTTCTTTGATGGCCACTGGCAATACCTGGCACCTAGCACTGTGAGATGCAAGGTCTTCAGTGACATGGTCTGTGTTAATCTGCAAGGATGAAGAGTTGCAGACCCCTGTGGCTTGGGCCTGGTCACTGTCGGTAGCTCCATCTTTGTTGATTGGTCCTATGTTGATAGTTTTATCTCCATGGTCTTCTCATCCTTCTCTTCTCTCCTGTGCCCTCCTGATGCTCAGGGTACCACCTGCCATTTGAAGGGAGTTTCTTCTAATTGCCACTGGCCCCAAAATCCGACAGTCATGCCCCCATTGCTAACTGAATCTTCCTTCTTTTCCAGTTCTGAGGAAGGGTCACCAGACCCTAAACCTTAACTCTGTTTTATCTTCATTGATGCTGCCAGAGCTCCTGAGCTTTTCCAGCAACTTTGTTTTTCTTCCTTCTGGGCAGGTGGCCACCCAGTTGTCCTTGGCTGTTTTGTTCAAAGCTCTTTTGCCCATAATGCGGAGAATGTGCCAACCCTATTCAAGATTTGAGAGCAATTGCGCACTTTCCTTAAAATTGTGCAGCGTCAAGGACACTCCCTCACCAATGCATATTCCTGTCCTGCTCTCCTCTGCACTACTCATACTTAGGAGGATTGGTACTTTGAAATTGACATGCTATCCAGTAGTGTTAATTTCAGCTCCCCTATCCCATTTCTCTCCTTTTCTTGGCAGTGATGCAGGGAGTAGAGAGAGCCAGAATTCAGCTCACGACACTTTCTCATTATGACAACTTCACCCAAGATCCTCAGACAGCACCTTCCAAACCAAGACCACGTCCATCTAGAAGAACAAGGGCAGCAGATACATGGGAACACCACCCCCTGCAAGATGCCCTCCAAGCCAATCACCATCCTGACTTGGAAATATATCGCCGTTCCTTCACTGTCACTGGGTCAAAATCCCTCCCCCCAATGGCATTATGGGTCAACCCACTAGTGGTAGATGACAGTAGTTCAAGAAGGCAACTCACCACCACCTTCTCAATGGCAACTAGGGACAGGCAATAAATGCTGGCCAGCCAGCGATGCCCACATCCCACAAATGAACGTTTCTGAAATCTGTTCTAATACTATACAGTCTTTCCTTGTCAAGTCTCTTTAAGTGTATTGCCTTCTGTTGTATCTACTTCCAAAACATAGAACATAGAACAGTACAGCACAGTACAGGCCCTTCGGCCCACGATGTTGGGCCAACCTATTATTCTACTAAGATCAAACTCTCCTGCATACCCTACATTATATTATCATCCATATGCCTATCCAAGAGTCGCTTAAATGTCCCTAATGTATCTGACTCCACTACCACTGCTGGCAGCGCATTCCACACGCCCACCACTCTCTGTGTAAAGAACCTACCTCTGACATCTCCCCTATACCTTCCTCCAATCACCTTAAAATTACGCCCCCTTGTAATAGTCATTTCCATCCTGGGAAAAAGTCTCTGGCTATCCACTCTATCTATGCCTCTCATCATCTTGTACACCTCTACCAAGTCACCTCTCATCCTCCTTTGCTCCAATGAAAAAAGCCCTAGCTCCCTCAACCTTTCCTCATAAGACCTGTCTTCCAGTCCAGGCAGCATCCTGGTAAATCTCCTCTGCACCTCTCTAAAGCTTCCACACCTTTCCTGTAATGAGGCAACCAGAAATGAACACAATATTTCAAGTGTGGTCTAACCAGGGTTTTATAGAGCTGCAGCATAACCTCGTGGCTCTTAAACTCAATCCCCCTGCCAATGAAAGCCAACACACCATACGCCTTCTTTACAACCCTATCAACTTGGGTGGCAACTTTGAGGGATCTATGGACGTGGACCCCAAGATCCCTCTGTTCCTCCACACTGCCAAGAATCCTGCCATTAACCCTGTATTCTGCATTCAAATTCAACCTTCCAAAATGAATCATAGATCAGAGAATCCCTACGGTGTGGAAACAGGCCCTTCGGCCCAATAAGTCCACACCGACCCTCAGAGCATCCCACCCAGACCCATCCTCCTATACCCCACCTAATCTACACATCCCTGAACATCACGGGCAATTTAGCATGGCCAATCCACCTAGCCTGCACATCTTTGGACTGACACTTCACACTTTTCTGGGTTGAATTCCATCTGTCACTTCGTTGCCCAGCTCTGCACCCTGTCAATGTCCTGTTGCAACCTACAACAGCCCTCCACACTATCCACAACTCCACCAACCTTCATGTCATCGGCAAACTTACTGACCCACCTTTCCACTTCCTCATCCAAGTCTTTTATAAAGATCACAAAGAACAGAGGTTCCAGAACAGATCCCTGCAGAACACCACTGGTCACCGAGGTCCAGGCTGAGTATTTTCCATCTACTACCACCCTCTGTCTTCTATTGTACAGCCAGTTTTGTATCCAGACAGCTAAATTTCCCTGAATCCCATGCTCCTTACTTTCTGAATGAGCCTACTATGGGGAACCTTATCAAATGCCTTGCTTAAATCCATATACACCACATCCACTGCTCCGCCTTCATCAATGTATTTTCTCACATCCTCAAAGAACTCAATAAGGCTTGTGAGGCATGACCTGCCCCTCACAAAGCCATGCTAACTATTTCTAATCAAACTGTTCTTATCCAAATAATCATAAACACAATCTCTCAGAATCCTCTCCAATAATTTGCCCACCACAGAAGTAAGACTGACCGGTCTGTAATTCCCAGGATTATCCCTATTCCCTTTCTTGAACAAGGGAATGACATTTGCCACCCTCCAATCATTGTCCATTGGAGTAGTACCAGTGAGGACACAAAGATCATCGCCAAAGGGGCAGCAATCTCTTCCCTCGCTTCCTGTAGCAATCTTGGGTATATCCGGTCTGGCCCAGGGGGCTTATCTATCCTCATGTTTTTCAAAATTTCTAGCACATCCTCCTTTCTAACAACAACCTGTTGGAGCATATCTGCCTGTTTCATGCTGTCCTCACAAACGTAAAGGTCCCTCTCACTGGTGAATACTGAAGCAAAGTATTCATTAAGGACCTCCCTTACCTCCTCTGACTCCACGCACAAGTTCCCTTCACTATCCCTGATTGGCCCTACCCTCACTCTGGCCATCCTCTTATTCCTCACATAAGCATAGAACGCCTTGGGGTTTTCCTTGATCCTACACGCCAAGGTTTTTTCATACCCCCTTCTAGCTCTCCTAAGTCCATTCTTCAGTTCCTTCCTGGCTACCTTGTAGACCTCTAGAGCCCTGTCCGATCCTTGCTTCCTTAACCTTAAGTAAGCTTCCTTCTTCCTCTTGACTAGATGTTCCATGTGTCTTGTCATCCAAGGTTCCTTCACCTTACCATCCCTTCCTTGCTTCAGAGGGACAAACCTATCCAGTACTCATAGCAACTGCTCTCTTAATAACCTCCACATTTCTGTCGTGCATTTCAATGAGAACATCTGCTCCCAATTTATGCTCCGCAGTTCTTGCCTAATAGCATTGTAATTCCCCCTCCCCCAATTAAATACTTTCCCATACGTCTGCTCCTATCCCTCTCCATGACAATGGGTCAGGGAGTTGTGATCACTATCACTGAAATGCTCTCCCACGGAAAGATCTGACACCTGGCCTGGTTCGTTGCCAAGCACCAAATCCAATATGGCCTCCCCTCTAGTCGGCCTATCTACATATTGAGTCAGAAATCCTTCCTGGGCACACCACACAAAATCTGCTCCATCCAAACTATTTGCACTTAGGAGGTTCCAGTCTATATTAGGGAAGTTGAAGTCACCCATGCCAATAACCCTATCACTTCTGCACCTTTCCACAATTTGTCTCCCAATCTGTTCCTCAGTGTCTCTGTTGCTATTGGGGGGTCTATAGAAAACTCCCAATAAAACCTGCAGACATTATTCCTAACACCAGGTGTGATGCCCATCATCAATTTCGATCATGCAGTGATATCCTCTTCAGAAGATGCCCTAACATTTTAAAGAGGGTTCACATACCTCATATGATGGTACATCCAGTTGTTTCATACCAAACAGATGCTGCATTACTCCATCACTACCCCAAAAGAATGTCATGAGTCTTCACATTACTCTTCCTTTGACTTTCTTAATGCATGATGTGGCAGTTCTGCTGTTGGACTGGGGTAGGCAAGGTCAAAAATCACAGAACACCAAGTCATAGTTCAACAGGTTTATGTGGAAACAAGAGCTTTCAGAGTCTCGCTCCTTCCTCAGGTGTTAGTGAGAGAGGTGGCTTTAGACACAAAATTTATAAACAAAAGATCAAAGGGTCATAGAACCGACACGAATGTATTGAACAAAACTAAGATGGTTGTTAAATCTTTAATCAGTTAGAAAGGAGATGCAGTTTTCAATTGATTAATATGCAAATCCCAGAATTTCTCTGGAGTCATTGCCCTTGAGATATCTAAAGGTTTTATCAATACACCAGAGGTGACATTTCAGGTTTGACAACGCATTTTAGGTGTGAGGCCTTGTTTAGAATCTGTCTGTGTTTTAACTTGATGACAGACTCGTTTTATTTCCAAAGTAGGAATTTAAAAAATGCCACATTGACTGTCTACAAATTGTGTGCTTTTTGAACAAAGTAGAATGTATCTGCAATTACAAATCTGCAAATGGAAATTCACCACGTAGATTTATATGGACGACAAAATGTACCCTATGGGTCGTATCTTGCGCGCGCGCATGTGTGTGTGTATTAGTGTGTGTGCGTGTGTTTGTATGAGAGATTGTGTGTGTATGTGTGCACGTATGTACGCATGTGAGAGAGTGTATAGTGTGGTGGGGTCACCTGTAGTGCGACATGAACCCAAGGTCCCGGATGAGGCCGTCCTCATGGAGACCAAAGTTGGCTATCAGCCTCTGCTCGGCAAATCTGCGTTGTTGTGTATCCCACAGTCCGCCTTGGAGGGCGTTTACCCAGAGATCCGAGGCCGAATGTCCTTGACCATTTAAGCATTCGCCCACTGGGAGGGAACATCTCTTTTTGTGGACGGTCGTGTGGTGTCCATTCATCAGTTGTCATAGCATCTACATGGTTTTGCCAATATACTACAACAGCTTCACCGACAACCAGTTCTTCATCCAGACACGTAGAACAGCCACGGGGACCAGACTTGCTCCCCATTATGCCAACATTTTCATGTACAAGTTCGAAAAAGACTTTTTTGCTGCACGGAACCTCCAACCAATGCTACACACCAGATACATTGACGACATCTTCTTCCTGCAAAGATCACTGAAACAACTACATCGTGATATCAATAAGTTTCATCTCACCATCAGACTTACCATGGACTACTCTTCAGAATCAGTCTTGTTCTTGGACACACGCACCTCCATCAAGGGTGGATATCTCAGTACTTCACTCTACTGCAAGCCTAAAGATAATCTCACAATGCTGCACTTCTCCAGCTTCCACCCTAAACATATTTAAAAACGCCATCCCCTACAGCCCTACGCATACGCAGGATCTATTCAGATGAGGAGGAACACAATGGACACCTGAAGGTGTTGAAGGACGCCCTCATAAGAACAGGAAATGATGCTCAACTCATTGATCACCAGTTCCGACGTTGCTGCAGCCAAAAACCATAATGACTTCCTCAGAAGACAGCCACGGGATATGACCCGTAAAGGTATATTTTGTCGTCCAGTACTTCCCCAGAGCAGAGAAACTATGCCATATTCTTCACAGCTTTCAACACATTATTGATGACAATGAGCATCTCACTAAGATCTTCCCTACATTTCCACTACTTGCCTTCAAACAACCGCCAGACCTTAAACAGACTGTTGTTCGCAGCAAACTACCCAGCTTTCAGGACAACATCGACCACAACATCATACAACCCTGCCATGGTACCCGCTGCAAGACATGCTAGATCATCGACATGGACAAAACCATCACTTGTGGGAACACCACCCACCACATGCACGGCAGATACACATGTGACTTAGTCATCGTTGTCTATCTCATACGCTGCAGGTAAGGATGCCCTGAGGCATGGTACATTGGTGAGACCATGCAGATGCTACAACAACGGATCAACAGACACCATGCAATGATTGCCAAACAGGAATGTTCCCTCCCACTGGGGGAACACTGCAATGGTCAAGGACATTTGGCCTCGGATCTTTGGACTATACGCCCTCTCACACCCACACACACAGACA
>NC_063340.1:1073405-1074543 GCF_021869965.1 Rhincodon typus | reverse complement strand
GAGGGGATAGGTGGGAGGAAGGACAGGTTAGGGAGGCGGTAGGGGGACAGGAGATTTTGAAGCTTGTGAAGTCCATATTGATACCATTGGGCTGCAGGGCTCCCAAGCGAAATATGAGATGCTGTTCCTGCAACCTTCGGGTGGCATCATTGTGGCAGTGCAATACGCCCAGGATGGACATGTCGTCTGAGGAATGGGATGGGGAGTTGAAATGGGTTCGCGACTGGGAAGTGCAGTTGTTTAGTGCAAACTGAGTGTAGGTGTTCCACAAAGCGGTCCCCAAGCCTCCGCTTGGTTTCCCCGATGTAGAGGAGGCCACAACGGGAACAGCGGATACAGTACATCACATTAGCAGATGTGCAGGTGAACATCTGCTTGATGTGGAAAGTTTTCTTGGGGCCTGGGATGGGGGTGAGGGGGGAGGTGTGGAGGCAGGTGTAGCACTTCCTGCGGTTGCAGGGAAAAGTGCCGGGTGTGGTGGGGCTGGAGGGGAGTGTGGAGCGGACAAGGGAGTCACGGAGAGAGTGGTCCCTCCAGAAAGCAGACAAGGGTGGGGAGGGAAAAATGTCTTTGGTGGTGGGGTCGGATGTTGTTCATAATTGCCAGGGAAGTGGTATGGATTAATTTATTGCAGCTGCAGGCTAATAAATAGCCAGGACATCATGAACTTCATCATTTCATCTTAAAAGAAGTGGCTAGTGAGATAGCTGATGCATTGGTTTAACTTTGTTATCTTCTCATCTAATTGGCAATACTGTGATGGATCTATAAATGTATCTCTAATAGCCTATTATTAAACAACAACCGGCATCACTCACGGCAGGTAAGCAACACAAAGGCCTACAATGGCCCCTGGTCCAGTAACACCTACATTTTAAAACTCTCCCCCACCCCATGTTCCAATACACAGCATTCCTCCTCTCTACCACTGTAAACTGTACCAACTTTACAATCCACAGAGAACCCAGATATTTTCTGACTTCTTTTTCTCTATCATTGTCAGCTGTGCCTTCAAACATTTAGGCACCAGCTCCAGAACTCCTTGCCTAAGCCTTTCTGGTCTTCTAGTTTTCTAACCTGTTTTAAAACACTCCTTCAAATTTGAATCTTTGACAAAGGTTCTGGTACCTGTTTGGTT
>NC_063340.1:1072030-1072905 GCF_021869965.1 Rhincodon typus | reverse complement strand
GATAAAGGTGCACGGCGTTACAGGCAATGTATTTGCATGGATAGAGGATTGGTTAACTAACAGGAAGCAAAGAATGCGGATAAATGAGTGTTTTTCTGATTGGCAAATAGTGACTAGTGGTGTACCTCAGGGATCAGTGCTGGGACTGCAATTGTTTACAATTTAAGTAGATGATTTGGAGTTGGGGATCACGTATAGTGTGTGAAAGTTTGTGGATGACACTAAGATGAGTGGTAGAGCAAAGTGTGCAGAAGACTCTGAAAGTTTACAGAGGGATATAGATAGCTTAAGTGAGTGGGCGATGGTCTGGCAGATGGAGTACAATGTTGATAAATGTAAAGTCATCCATTTTGGTAGGAATATCAGTAAAAAGGACTGCTATTTAAATGGCAAAAAATTGCAGCATGCTGCCCCGTGCAGAGGGACCTGAGTGTCCTTGTGCATGAATCATTGAAGGTTGGTTTGCAGGTAAACAGGTAATTAACAAGGCAAATAGAATTTTGTCCTTCATTGCTAGAGGGAATGAGTTTAAATCAGGGAGGTTATGTTGCAGCTTTATTGGGTGCTGATGAGGCCACACCGGGAGTACTGTGAGCAGTTTTGGTCTTCTTACTTAAGAAAGGATATACTGGCACTGGAGGGGGTGCAGAGGAGATTCACTAGGTGGATTCCACAGTTAAGAGGGTTGGCTTTTCAGGAGAGGCTGAATAGACTGGGATTATATTCATTGGAATTTAGAAGAATGAGGGGGGGATCCTATAGAAACATGTAAAATTATTGAAGGGAATAGATAAGATAGAAGCAGGGAGGTTGCTGTAGGAACTGCAGATGCTGAAGAATCTGAAATAACAAGGTGTAGAGCTGGATGAACACAG
>NC_063340.1:1070583-1071630 GCF_021869965.1 Rhincodon typus | reverse complement strand
GAAGAAGGGTCTAGGCCCAAAACGTCAGCCTTCCTGCTCCTCTGATGCTGCTTGGCCTGCTGTGTTCATCCAGCTCTACACCTTGTTATCTCAGGTTGTTTCCACTGACAGGTGAAACCTGAACAAGAGGGCATAGCCTCAAAATTAGGGCAACCAGATTTAGGACTGAATTGAGGAGTAACATCTTCACCCAAAGGTTGTGAATCTATGGAATTCCCTGCCCAGTGTAGTAGTTGAGGCTTCCTCACTCAATGTTTTTAAAGCTAAGATGGATAATGTTTTGAATAGTAAAGGAATTAAGGGCTATGGTGAGAGGCTGGGTAATTGGAACTGAGGCCAGGAAAAGATCAGCCATGATCTTATTGAATGAATTATTGAATACTCCTGCTCCTGGTTCTTATGTTCTTATAATATGGTCTATAGCACAGCAGACACAATGGGCTGAATGGCCTACTCCTGCTCCTATATATTATGGCCAGCCCTCCTTCAATGTAGTCATGAATGGTGGTGGACAATCAAACAACTCATTGCAGTAGGAACCCTCACAAATATCCCCATCCTCAATAATGAGTAAGTACAGCACAACACCGCAAAAGAAAGCTGAAGCATTCACAGCAATCTTCATCCAGAAGTGCTGGCTGGATGATCCATTTCGGCCTCCTCCAGTCGTCAAACATCAGAGATGCTAGTCTTCTGCTAATTTGATTCACTCCACATGATATCAAGAAACAGTTAAAGTCACTAGGTACCGCAAGACTATGGACCCTGACAACATTCTGGCATTAGTACTGAAGATCTTTGCTCCAAAAACGCGGTACACCCCCAGACAAGCTGTTCCAGTACAGGTACAACCCAACAATGTGGAAAATTGTCCAGGTATGTCCTGTACATAAATGGCAGGAAATATTTAAGCCAGTCAATTATTACCTCATCAGTAAAGTGCTGAAAGGGTCACCAACTATGCTACCAAGTAGCATATGAAGCCAATCCACTCCCAGTGCACCATCAATGCTGCCAATCCACTCCCAGTGCACCATCAATGCTGCC
>NC_063340.1:1044924-1070573 GCF_021869965.1 Rhincodon typus | reverse complement strand
TCCACTCCCCTCCCCCAACTCTGAAGCCAATCCACTCCCAGTCCACCCATACTGCGAACAATCTGGCACTCAGTCAAGCGTCACTGCCATCAATCTGTGTCCAATCTACCCTTATTGCCATCAAACCAGCACCCTGCTTGGTGTCACTGGGAAGGCAATGATATAGTGGTAATGCCCCTGGACAAGTTATTCAGAACCCCAGGCTTATGTTCTCAAAACATAGGTTCACATTCCACCATGGCAGACAGTGAAATTTGAATTCAGTAACAATCTGGAATTTTGAAAAAAAAAGCTAGCCTAATGGGGAACTACAGCTGATTGGCATAAAAAGCCAACTGATTCACCAATGTCCTTTAGTGGGGGGAAATCTGCCATCCCTGCCTAGTCTGGCCTACAAGTTACTCCAGATCCATAGCAATGTAGCTGATCCTTATTGGGATGGGCAATAAATGCCCCTATCTCATGAACAAATAATTTTAAAAAGCTGCTGCAAATCCAGCATCCAGTTTGCTGTCATTGTCGTGAATCCAGGGTTAGGTGTCCACAAATTATCTAGGCGTCAGTTTCCTAGCCTTAAATAAAATGTAAAGCTTTATAATTCTACAGATATAAGAGAACAGGAGTTGGCTTGCTGAAACCAATAATCTTATGTGGGTAATGGTAGAGCACAGATGACTGTCACATGTAAATGGTATTCAGAGAGGGCATTACTGGTTAACCTTGTTTGTTCACACACCTAACGTTCACAAATATGCAACTTCCATCAAAAGCTAAACAATCGAAACAAGGAGGGGGAGTCTTGACCAATCAGCTGTGCAGTACGGTGTCACTTCCAATTCTTTTCTGCTTGAGGTTAGCTAGGCTTTCAAATCTATAAAGCTCAGTTTGACAATGGTTAATGTCTTTATCAACTTAGCCACTCGCAGAGCCTGGACACAGCCTTTAGCTCCATTATTATAGCCTATTATTTAGTTGTCAAGTTGGAGTACCATACATATCCCATGATTTAGGAGCCCAATAAAAATTTTACATTAGTTTTAAAACTAACAGATGCTGTCCAACAGAAAGAAACTGGGTAAAATTTCACACAATGAAAAGGTATGTCAATACTAGTTTAAGGTTAAAACTCTAGATTCCAGGGCAGGATTGAAGGAAAGTTTAAGAACAATGGTGATTCTATGATCGTTTAGGTAGGGCATAAGGAGATCATATGACTTGAATTTGATATTACCAATTGACTTCCATTTAAAAAAATCTTTCCAACACCAATTTCAATTAAAGGCAATTAACATTAAAATTGAAAAAAGTGAAAAAGGAACAGGAATAATTACTAAAGCAGCTTTTGGATCATGGGATTCAGATCATGTCAAACCATAGGAACAAAGTCCAATACCAATTAGTTTTTTTTTAAAAGAAAAACAGCATTTGCAGTTAATATTGCAATAACCGAGTCTAACAGACTTTGTGAAACTAAAATAAAACCTGTTTTCTGCTACTAACAAGTGCCAGGACTGTGTCAAATGTCTGGAACTATAGATATTTTAATAAAACTAAATTATAAACAGAATGTAATGTAACAGAAAATTTAAAAACTACTTCAGAAGCATAATAAATTACACTAAAATTGAGCACAACAATGGTCTTGGGAAAACTATTATGTATGAAAGACAAGATGAACTATATTATCAGTGAATCTTAACCTCAAGAACAATATTTA
Source organism: Rhincodon typus (assembly GCF_021869965.1). NCBI lineage: Eukaryota > Metazoa > Chordata > Chondrichthyes > Orectolobiformes > Rhincodontidae > Rhincodon > Rhincodon typus. Next base: position 1,068,856 of record NC_063340.1, on the reverse strand, counting down.
TCTGTTTTTCAGTATTACAGAGGAAAACCCTCAATTGGCTTAAGCCCACACACCTGTGTTTTAGGGACAGGATAAGCTCAGATTAAGCTAATGTTACCAAATCTTTCTGCTGTGTCATTCAAAACCACTACAGGCAATGGCGATAGGACAAGTACATTTTGAACACTTAAAAATGCAATAATTTAGTACCAGACCTAAAGTTGCACAACAAAGAACAACATTATGCATTAAATAAATATAAATGTATAGAAAATGCAAAGGGGGTTCATATCTTAATTAAAACTATTTTTGATGGTAATGACTGATATAATCGTAGTTACATACGTAAAAAAAGCAGTGACTATCAATAGCATCTTCACAAGCTTTATTTTTATTTTTTGGATTGATTCATTCATACTTTTGCATTAACACAGTGCCTATCTAAATGCTTTCTTATAAGAAGCTATCTTGATCATAAAGGCCTTACTCATGTCTTTTGCTGTTTATTACTCAATTGTGATTCTGTACCTTTTGAAATTTATGAAATATTGTTTAAGCCATATAGCATTCCCTGCTGCGGTGCATATACTGAAATTTTCATTGCTCATCTTCTTTTGCTTTTACATGTACCTTTACAAATTCTTCTCTGTCAGGAATTCTTGTTATAATCACATACATCACAACAAAATACCAACACACACATGATGCATTAAATATGAGGGGAACAACAGAGATGGAATAAATTAGTGCCACTGATATAATTGAAAATAACAATATTGTGATTTAATCAATAATCTATCTATAATACAATAAAAGTAAGTCTGTTATCAGTTCAACTGAAAGGTCAACTCTACTGCCCCTTGACACACATTTGTAGGTCGAGCTCTGATTGCCATTAGAAACTGATCAGGAGAAAGGATGCAGGAAACTAGCACTAGCTGGGTTACAAAATCAATGTTCTAATTATTTCCAAAACAAACTAAGAGGCACACTGTGCAACAAAAAAAGACTAAATTTGCATTCAGAAAATTTCCTACTGACCCAAACCCTTTTTTCCTGGTCAGCCTTATGCTTGTTACACATGGAAGTCCATCATCATACACAAGAATCCCCTGACCAACATACTGAGAAATCTACACAGGTATAGCTCCTGTTTCCACAACATCTAGTTATCTGGCTAGGGCTAGATGTCTTGCTGTATAATGGCAATAGAACATAAGTGATAAGACAAAAACTGCTGAAAGGCTGTATTTTATTTGAGAAGCACATTATACTAAAACTTATAAATAGCATGTAAATGATTGAAAATTTAATAAACTCAATTGATAACACATGATTTACAGGGTTTGACACAAAATAAAAAGTGCAGTAGACCTTTCATTTTTCTTCTGTAAATTAAGACGACCTGCATTTTGTAACATATTGTCATTACTTGTATACTTAAAGCTAATTAATGTGCAACAATTTTGAAATACAAATGAAGATTAAAATAATGAATGTCTATAACTATGTTGTAGGTTATGGTCTAGGGGTCTTGGCCCGAAACGTCAGCCTTCCTGCTCCTCTGATGCTGCTTGGCCTGCTGTGTTCATCCAGCTCTGCACCTTGTTATCTCAGATTCTCCAGCATCTGCAGTTCCTGCTATCTCTGAAACTAATTATTCACTTATCTAACCAAATTTTCTGAACTCAGTACTGACCTGTGCTCATAGCCAGTTTCTGATTCTTGAATAGACAGGAACCAAGAGTCAATATCAGCCAACATCAGCATTAATATGTGCAGGATTGTAACAAGGTCAACCAGGTAGACCTCACAGAATATGCGTTCCCTGATTGGTACTGTTAATCTGGTCCAGTCAGGGAGCCCTGGCTGACAGATATAAACAGAATGTCAGAGGTGCTGTTCACTCTAAAAGCTGTCTCTGAGGAAGCTGGATCAGTGTCAAGGACTCTCGATGTGTAAATAAAAAGTAACTTTGTGACAGGTTACTGGCTTCTGTGGAGTTATTCCTATTTGCAGCCAAATAACCCTCAAGTTTGAATCAATTTTGAAACATTGATAATGTACTATTGGAATCAATAAACATCTTAAAGAGTACACAAGAGGGAATACCAATTGATTATGTTATATTTGAATGAAGACCTTCACCTTGAAGATCAGGTGAAGCTCTTCCAGGAAAAACAGTTTTTCCTTACATATTTTGTAGGAAAATCAGAGAAATCACAAATGTTGAAAAATGCCATAATATTCTATCAAAAGTATCTAAGTAAACAGTGGATTGACAAAGTCTGCAATTTTATCCCTCTGTAGACATGATAACATTTCTTTGCAAGCACATTTTGAAATTTAAGACTTTTCTGATGTCGGGGAAATTTGATTTAAGAAAAACATATCAAATAAATTAGTGATAGCTTTCTTGCCTGAGAGTCAGAAGAATGCTGGTTCAGGTCCCACTATACTTCCTGCATACATACTCGTGGCTCACACATCAGGATGATGCTGAGCAAATGCTCCAACATACAGATGAGAAGTAAATCGGCTTTGTTTGTCTACTCAGACAGATAAACACCACAGCAATGTTTCAGGATAGGCAGATGGAGCTTTCCTGACATCTGAATTAACATTTATTTTCAAAGAACACTACCAAAACTGATCACCTGCTCATCGAACTCATTGTTTTCTACAGGATTTGTGATTCAAACTCACTATTATATTTGACTATGCAATATTGATTGCACTTTGAAAGTAATACATTTATTTCAAAATGCCTTTGTGCACTAGGAATATGGGAAGTGTCATATAAAATGAATGAACTAATAATTTATTTTAGCTTCCTGCTTAGCAAATCCAGTAAGATCATAAACACATTCTGATTACTGGAATTTAACCCAGTGACAAAATTAAGTCTTGCTGGCACTTGATTCTTTCAGTTGCTTTAATATCACATTGATCAGGAGGGAATAGGTTGAAACAGCATCATGCAAGGAAGCTTTCAAAGACAAGTTCTTTAAATAGATCTAGATAAACTGGTAGTAACATTCTTGGTGTATGGATACTAGGTAATCTGAAGATGTGGCGAACTGTCTTTGTTAACAGACCAGCCTGGTCAGTAAATGACAAACCTTTTAGGCCAGTACAAGACATTGTCTCCATTCAATATGGACAAAAGGCTTTTTGTTTCAATTAAATTATAAGGTATATTATATGACACATTTGTTTCAGAATTTATAGATGGCGTTTGTTAGAGTTAAAAGTATAGGCCTCTGCTTGGAGTCTTGACTTTGACAGATAGCCAAGATGCTGGAGAAGAGTACCAGAGCTGAACTGGTTGTAGCCCTCTGTGATTTAAGGTTGGAGGTTTGCAATTTCCTCTCTTGGGTTTGTATTAGCAGAATACAGGCAGAATTAGGTTAGTAGGCAGTCAGTTTGAAACTTACAACTGGCCAGCTCTGTGGTGTTACTATAACATGAATAGGCAAGGTGAGTTATATCATTGTTAATTGCTGAGTGTTGAAACATGTAGATTCTTAAGGAGCTTGACAGGGTAAATGCTGAGAAATGCTGAGAGGATGTTTCCCCTCACTGAGGATTCTAGGTCCTGAGGACATGGTCTCAGAATTAAGGGGCACTAATTTAAGAATGAGATGAGGAGGAATTTCTTCTCTCAGAGGGTTGAGTGTCTTTGGAACTCCTTGCCACAGAGAGCTCTGGGGGCAGAGTCCTTATGTATATCAAAGGCTGAGATAGCTAAGATTCTTGACCAGAAGGGGAATCAAAGATTGTAAGGAAACGGCAGGAAAGTGGACATCAGGACTGTCGGATCTTATTGATTGGTGGAGTAGGCTCAAGGGGCTGAATGGCCCACTCCTGTTCCTGTTTCTTATGGTCTTATGATCATGGCTGATCCCTATCTCTCAATACTTTTATTCCCATTTTCCCCACATACCCCACTGCATCTTTAGCCTGTAGAAATGTATTTCTTTCTCAAACATATTCAGCAACTTCACCTTCACTGCCTCCTGTTGTAAAGAATTCACAGGTTAACCACCTTCTGATTGAAGACATTCTCATCTCAGTCCAAAATAGCCTACTGCATATCCTGAGACTGTGACCCCTTGTTCTGAACTACAGCTAGGGGACACATCAGCCCTGCACCCAGACTGTCTAGACTTGTCAGAAGTTTTTACATTTCAAAAAGTCTCCTTCTTTTTCTCTAAACTCTAATGAATACAGGCCAGTCAACCCAATCTGTTCTTATATGACAAAACTGCGATCACAGGAATCAGTCTGATGAACCTTCATGCTTTCCCTCGATGGTAAGTATACCTTTTCTTAGGTAAGGAGACTAAAACTGCACACAATACTCCAGGTGAGATCTCATCAAGACCCTCTATAGCTGCAGTAGGACTTCCTTGCTTCTGTACTCAATTCCCCTTTTAAAGAAGAACACCAGTGAAGTTAAGCTTGCAATAGACAACAGAAGAATACCATTTGCCTACTTAACTGTTTGCTGAACCTACATGTTTGGTTTCAATGAGTGGTGAGTAAGGACACCCAGGTCCTTTTGTTCTTCAACATTTCCAAATCTTCCACTATTTAAATAATAGTCTGCCATTTGATTTTTCCTACCTAAGTGGACAAATTCACACTTACTTACGTTAAACTGCACCTACTCACTTGAACATTCACCCAATCTGTCTAAATCATGCTAAAGTCTCTTTACATCTTCCTGTCTCATCAGCCAACTTGGCAAAATTACACTTCATTCCCTAATCCAAATCGTTGCCATATATTGTGAAAAGCTGGGGTGCAAGTTCTGATACATGCAATACCCAACTTATCACTGCCTTCCACTCCAACAACAAACTATCTATTCCCCTAACAGGAACAAAAACAAAGTTGCTGGAAAAACCCAGCAGATCTGGCAGCATCTGTGAAGGAAAAAACAGAGTTAACATTTCGGGTCCGGTGACCCTTCCTTCAACATTTTCTCAATAATTCTGGGTGTGCGAAGAATTACATTGACAACCAATTTAGTCAATCAGGTTTGCAGTGCAGTGCATTTGCAAACATTTGAAGCTACATCTATTAACGTGAAGGTCCCTGTTCTTTGCAGACTGAAACATGTACAAGGATTGAGACTGTTCCAACCCAAAAATAGGTGACAGCCATTCTCTGATTCATTTCACAGAGCAATGCCTCGACCAGATAGAATCAACCTGCCTTGTTTAAAATTTAAACAAAACTCGGTAGTTAATGATCAATCAACATCTAACTAGTGCATTCTCCATGGCAATGTCTCAACTAGTTAAGAGTCCACTTGCCAACCAATCTGCACTTACTTCTCATATAGTATAAATGTTGGTTTCCGTTTACATTGGTATTTCTTGCATAATGCCCTGACATATGCAAGAAGGCAGAGTTTTGACTAAATATGTATTTCTCCAGCAATTCTCCAGTTCTGTATCACCAAACAACTACTTAAGCTTGGCACAGTTCAGAAGGTCCAGAGCTAATGTCTTTACCAAGCTAAAATAGGCTGCCCTGTCGAGATCCGGCAGCATAACTCGATATCTCCTTCCATCCCAACAGCATAGGAAGAAACTTTGTCTGATAAAGTATCATCAACCTCAAACATTCACTCATTCTCTCTCCCCAGATACTGCCAGACCCACTGAGCATTTTTCTGTTTTCAGGATGGATAAACTGGTCCCTTATTCAGCAGAAGGATTCTTTATTTCCCACCAATTTGAAATCATGCTCTCTCTCAGAAGATCTGGCAGCTATCAAATTTAGTGCTCAGGATGCAAATCAGGATCATAACATCTACTTTCATCTCTGTGGACAATCATCAATGGGGCATTACATCCACTATACACATGCACCGTTTCCTCTTTTTCAGTGGCCAAACCAGCATTAAAGGCACCATTGCAGACTATTCACAAAACCTGGAAGAAAGAGAAATCGGCATTCCTTCAATCCTTTACACAACAACTGGATATGTCAAAACAACTTACAGTCAATGATGTACTTTCAGAGTGCAGTCAGATATGACTAAGCACACATTTTAATACTTTGTTTCTGTGGAGATAGGTTTGACTGATACAGCTGTCAGAAGCATAAGTCCACTCTCCCCACCTTAGCTCAGGCCAGCCAGATGTACCTGCAGACTGGTTCAACATGAAAACTGGACAGCTGACCAGGTATGCCAGGATACTTGATTAGCATCTGCAGTTTATGTTTGAGAAGAGATTTGAGGCCAAATTTTCAGTGAGTCTCAGGCCAATGTCTTCAAACACATGTTCCAATTGTGGCATGTATCACCTAATTTCACTCAGGGTCTCTTCTATCCACTCTTCAAGATTTCCTGTTTGGCAGCCTCTTGGTTTGAACTGTAGCTAAAGAAAATCTGTAAGTATGCACCTTACATCTTGGAGAGACAGCTGCATTATGGTAATGTCACTCAATTAATAATCCAGAGAACCAGGCTAATGTTATGGGAAACATGGCCTCAAATCCACCAAAGAAGCTGCCGAAACTTTAATAAATCCGGAATAAAACAAAGAACTGCAGAAGCTGAAGACCTGAAATAAAAACAGATATTGCTGGAGAAACTCAACAGATCTGGCAGCATCCATGAAGAGAAGGCAGAGATAACGTTTTGAGTTCAGCAACACTTCTAAAGGCTCACTGAGTTCCTCCAGCAATTTCCATTTTGTTTTAAATAAATCTGGAATTGAAAACTAGTCTCAGTGATGGTAATCATGAAGTTATCACTGATTGTTATAAAAACTCCTTTGGCTCACTAACGTCTTTTAGGGACGGAAATCTGCTGTCCTTACCTGGTCTCATCTAAATGAGACGCTAGGCCCAGAGCAATATGGTCAACTCAACTGCCCTCTGAATTGGCTGAGTGAGCCATTCAATTCAACGGCATTTAGAATGGGATAATAACTGCTGACCTTGTAGTGTTGCCACATTCTTTTTAAAAACAAAGGGCCTTACTGCATGTGTACAAGGTGCTGGTGAGACCACATCTGGAGTACTGCGAGCAGTTTTAGTCCCCTTATTTAAGGAAAGATATCATTTCATTGGAGGCAGTTCAGAGAAGGTTCACCACAATGATCCCCAGTGCAAAGTAAGGGAATCAAGGTTTATGGATAAAGGGCAGCAAAGTGGACATGAGGATTGTCAGATCAGCCATAATCCTACTGAATGGCACAGCAAGCTTGAGGGGCCAAACTGCATACTCCTGTTCCTATTTCTTCTGGTCTTATGATCTCTCATGTCTGAAAGACCTGTTGTTTACCTATGTCCCATCCAAATTTCAATTTTAATGCTTCCCCTCTGGCCCTATTCATTCTCAGCCAGTCCTATTCTGTTTGCAATGTATGGATGGCTTTTCTGCTCAATTACAGAAAAGCAGAAGAGTAATGCAGACAGCAACAACAAAGGTGAGAAACAGGGAAAGACAGCCAGAATTAGAAGAGCACACGTAGGTAAAAGAAAGACTTACTAAGAACAACATCGTCAGTGATCTACTTATTATTTATTTAATAGCTGCTTAAGAATATTCACAACAGATTCTGAATCATTTCTTCATAATTATTTTAATGTTACATAAATACAAACTAGACGCCCTGAGGCTAACTAAAGCTTTTGTGGACAGTTATTAAGGACGCATGCCTATTCTTCACACCACATCAAAAGTGCATGCCCCCTCCTTTACTTTGTATGATGTGCTCTTTTCTTTAATGCATTTAGTATTTTTAAATGCTTGTTTCGATCTTCCTTGTCACTTTAGACACATTGACAGCGCTGCCTCCAGGCTATGTGGCATCAAAAAAATTTCCACGCTCAAAGTCAGTTACATTTGTTGCTCTCTCCATTGTTGAAAATGGCTGTCATAATCCTGTTTACCTTTATTCATACAAAGGTCATCTGGAATTCAACAAATGGAGTAAATTCTGAAAACATTACTGAACACAACTGAAACAGTACTAAATGCACAGAGCTTATCACTGACCATTGAAACTTCAGAACCATCTGATGCATTGTGAAGGACTAAAGCAGGAAGTTCAGTGAGTTCTAGTACACTGGTCTGTACAAAGCAGCAGTATGTATAAGACTTCTGACTGAGATTTTATGAATTGCATGACAAATGTGCCAATACTCTCAAATTGAGAGACATCAGGCTCAATAAATCTAAATGTGTATAAACTGTACAATGAATTAGAATATTTTCTGAATCAGCAATGTTATAAATTCTGAGGCAACAGTACAGGTGCACCAGTCAATCTGGTAATAAACACCATCAGACCAGCACTGACTAGCAATCTCCCTGGTCTATTTGGCTTAGTTATTGAGCCACTAAGCTAAATGGGGTGGGTCACCTGCACCAAAACAGATTGAAAAATTGTTTGGCATCTACAAAGTGACAAAGAACATGAGAGGCAGATTCCAAGAAAAAGTACAGAAGCACCAGTAGTTCTTTTGGGTTAATTGGTGCTTTTCAAAGGGAGCCAAAATCATTAGTTGTTGGAGACATTGAGGTTTGTATATATTCATATCATTCTTTTTGTTTCCACAGGAAGCAGAAATAGCAACTTGGTGTTCATTAAAGTTAGGATCAAACATTGATAGTAATAGAACAAAGAGATGCTAGATAGAATGTAAGTGACAGGTCTTCTCCTCGCTGAACGTGATATTCTTCTGATCATTAATGATATAATAAGACACTTTCTACCCAAATAGTCAAAAATTTAAAAGGTGTTGACAATTTTGAACCGTTATTTCTAACTGTAGTTACATTCTGACTTTGACACTCCTTTAATCAGCAGCTTTATTTGCCTTCATGCAGCACGAAAATGGACACATTACCAATTTGGTCTCAGCTAATGCTTGATACATACACATTCTCTACAAAAACCTAAATTCAAATGCAGTTTGCAATCGGAATTTAATGGGGATTTCATGGTCTGTTATTTGGGTCTGAAAATCACTGTAATCTAAGTAGCCATATCTTTAGTAACAGGTTCTTAACATAAATCCCCTACCTACACTAAGCCATTAAAAATCAAATGTAAAATACTGCGCTCAAGTAAATACAAGATTAAGAAATTACCTTTAAAAACAATCAAAATCATATCTTTAAACCAAGTGTCTGATTCGTTTGACTGGGGTGTATGCTTTTACCTTCAATCAGCTTATGGAAAATGTATTGTGTCCAGTGGAACTACATCAGAAGTGATTTTAATGTTCTCAGGGGAGAAGATGACGAGAAAATAGAGGCTAAGTTTTCTTTTCAATCCATTTGTCAGATATGGGCACTATTGTCAAGGCCAGACCTGCCCATCCTTAACTGCCCTCAAAATGATGTTGGACAGCTTGCCCAACTAAGGGTTAACCACACTGCTGAAAATGTAGACTTTCACACTGGGTGCTAGACTGGGTGAGGATGATAGATTTCCTCCCCAAATGACATCAATGATTTTCCATCCATTAGTTACACAGTTACCATTAAGGACAGCAGCTTTTTATTTTTTTTCCACTTAATGAACTGAATTCAAATTTCCTGGTTACTACAGTGAGATGTTGTGTTTCCATCTAATCAGTCCAGGTCTCTAATTAGTCCAGTAATTAAAACCACTGTGGTAGTGTTCCTGAACTGGCTAACATCCAGTAACTCCAACAACTTTACAGCTTTTGGGAGACACTGGCCTAGTGGCATTATCACTGAACTAGTAATCTAATGGTTCCAGGTTAATGGTCTGGGGAACACGGGTTCAAATTCTACTATGCTGATCATAGATCATAGAATTCCTACAGTGTGGAAACAGGCCCTTTGGCCCATCAAGTCCCCACCGAACCTCAGAGCTTCCCACCCAGACCTACTCCCCTGTAACCCACCTAATCTACACATCCCTGATCACTATGGGCAATTTAGAATAGCCAATCCACCTAGCCTGCACATCTTTGGACAATGGGAGGAAACCGGAGCACCCGGAGGAAACTCACGCAGACATGGGGAGAATGTGCAAACTCCACACAGACAGTCACCCGAAGGTGGAATTGAACCTGGGTACCTGGCGCTGTGAGGCAGCAGGGCTAACCAGTGAGCTACCATGCCGCCTCGAGTTTAAATTTGATTTGTGAAGTCTGGAATTAAAAGCTGGCCTCAGTACTTACAGCCATGAATCTATAATCAATTGTTATTAAAAAAAATCCCATCAAATTCACTAATGTACTTCAGGAGGAGAAATCTATCATCCTTATCCAATCTAGCCTGTATTTGACTCCAGACTATAGCAATGTGGTTGACTCTTAATTTCCCTCTGAAATGACTGAGCAAGCCATTTAGATCAATGGCAATTAGGGATGGGCAACAAATACTGGTCTTGTCAGCAATTCCTGTAACCCATTAAAAAAAACTCTATAGGCACGCTACAACCTTGTAGTCAGTAACAGATGCTTGTCTGAAGATTGGCTACTTGCATATAAGATTCAAAGACAATAATCGCTTTCTTATAATCAGATTGTACAAACTGTTTAATGCAAATATTCTTGACTTGTTTTTCTTATTTCTAAGAGGAAGGCAAAAAGTAAAACAGATTATTCCCTTCCCTTTGCCACCCCTTCATGCCACAACCTCTATATAAGTGAGAAAAGGACAAAAAATCCCATTGCTTAATCTTGTAAGAGGTGAATTAAATTTGATGATGTTGCCTACATACTGGTAATTATTCAAAAGGTTGATAATACATTTCTCAATGCCTGAAATATTGAAATTTAGTACAAGACCATTGCTGACATTCAGATTCTGAAAGGTTACAGAATTAAGCTATATTCTACTCATAAAAATTCTATATTAAGCTATAAATTGTTTGATAGATTTTCACCAAAGGTACCACAACTATCAACCATTTTGAACATCCTACATCAAGACTATAGATCAACTGATTAACATCAGTATTTGTAGCTTTTACTAATACAAAGCAAAAATTAAACAAAATATGAAATTCAAATAGTCTACTTCACCAAAAAGTAAATGCCCTAGGACAATTTCAAAACTTTAACAAATTTTGGAGTTCAGATAATCTGTGAGACACATGGGCTTTAATGAATGGCTCAGGTCATTATCTGAAATCTGTAACTAAAATAATATTTTGAATTACTCCTATTTGGTCCCCTTTATAATTGCAAAATAATTTCAAACAAAACTTCCAAGTTGGGTGGGGTTTCTATGAATCTTTCTGCAGTAGTAGGAGAATCATCAGCACTACATTTTTTAAATGCTGAAGGGCACTGTTTGCAGAATGCTGAGGAAAATGATTTCACAATAAATGTCAGAAACAATGTTGCGTTGCTACTGTGACTCATTTGAGCAAATATTCTGCGTTTTGGGTCATTTACTTCCTGTTTTCTTTAATATACCTAACAGAATCTTGTACAAATTATTAAATTTGCAAAATATTTAAAGCTAAATTATCCATTATCCTTACTATCTAAACATTTGCCATGCTATAGAACATTAAAAGCTCAAAACTCAAAAAAAAGTGAACTGAGAATTATAATGAATCTACTGCTAAACCATACCTTTGGTGATGAGGATATATCCATCACAGCAGCTGGTTTGATGTACACCTTTACAGTTTCTGACTTTGGTGTGGATGTATTGTCAGGTGCTGGAGGTGATGGTGCTCTCCTCTTTGTCTTTTTTTCTGTGTCAGGCTGCTGTACTGAAGCTGTCACTAATGTGGTTTGATACTTTGTAGAATGTACAGCCTTCGGCTCATAGAATGGATTAGATCTAATTAAAACAGAAAAATATGCCTTTGACAACTTCCTTCCTTAAAATATATTTTCTTCTCATTCCAGAAATCATGTACAGTATTTTTGTTGCATCTTATAACCTTTGATCTGCTGAATAAACAAAAAATTTACAGACATCTGCTGTGATAAGATTTTCATGGTTAAAAGATAATCCTGTTCGGTACTTCTTACTAAACATTTAAATGAATGTTCAATTCTTATCTTAAGGTCCGCACTCAGATATTAAGTGGCTTCCTATCGCTCTTGACAATATGTCATTTGCATAGACGGTTTCAGTTTGAAAATATAAAATCTGCTTTAATATTAATTTTAAGTAATATTTCTAACCACACCAAAAAAGTGAAAATAAACATGACTGGTCTTAATGCAATCACTTGCATAGCTTTGAAACCAAACAGTTTTAGTTTAGTTGAGAAAATGACAGTCATTTTAAAAATGTCAAACATATGCTTATTTGTCCATTTTCTTGCTGCACCTTTACAAGAGTAGTTTGAGGAAAAAAAAGTCAGAAAAATCAGTACTAATTTGTAGTTTTGTCAACAGGTTGATATCAAAACAACAACAAATTTAACCTAATATTAAACTTCTCAGATTGATATAAAGCTCTTTGTGGAAACAAAATTCATCATGGAGTAGGTTTCAATTATTTTTTAAATGAGAAAAAGGGAAACTTTCCATTCACTATCAATAGGAAAGCAAGATGATCCTCTAGATACAAAAAACACAATTGGTCAATTAGCCTGCTCTTGTGTCTTATACTTGATCGACCTCTATTTTGCTGTGGTAAAGCACTTGACAAGGAAACAAACAACTAGGCACTTTCAGTGCACATCAGATGTCAGTCTTGAAGCTTGCCTTCCAGATCGATCTGTCATTCATGAACTTCCAATAAGACCAAGATACTCGAATGAAAGATGAGGATGACAGGACCAAATTTAACCTGCTGACAGAAGGAGTCTCTGAGGAATATTCCAATCATCACTAGTTTAAAACTTTAGAAGTAAAAGGGTAAAGGTATTAAAAGTGAAATTGGCGCAAAATGACTGTTGCTCTTTGTGAACACAGAATTTGAATTTAGAATTGTAACACTTTATTAGTTTCTACTTAATTTCATTGGTTAACATCAAACATAAAGCAGTAAAACAACAGCTAGACATTAAAAGAAATGACACAAGCAACAAATCATGTCATTTGTGATCTTGCACGTATCAGTCAAAGTTTGTACTGATGCAAATAGATTATGGAGTTTCAGAAAACGTCAACAACACTTGGCACTATTTTTAGGTCACATACCACTGACTCAAACTAACACCTTAAAAGGTTCAAATGTCTGTCCTCCGGGTGAGGAAGTTTGGAGAGAATCTAACTCAATCTTCCTAAGCACTTAAAAACCATCCAAATTCTTATCTCAGATCTTCCATTTACAATCCCACAGGTTTGTATGATCCATTCCAAGCCTCTGAATTTCTACTTCCTTTTTCCTAACGTCTTCAATATTGGTGATATCTTACACTATAAACTAAGGTCCCACAACTACATTTCATAGTGAATAAAGATAGCGAAATTACAAAAAATAAACCAATTATAATTTAGAAACAAATGATGAACTGGAGCATGGAAGATGAGAAAAGACAAATGCTGTCATTAATACTTACATAATCCTGCAAAAATTCCTCCTTATAAACTTAAGCCACCTTTATTAAAATGATCTTCTCTGAATTCTGCCTTGACTGTCGGCGAAGTTTTGGAAAACTAAATTCACCCACTAAAGAGGTACAGTTTTATCAGCAAGAACTACTTTTTTTTAATCCATTCATGGGATGAAGGCATCTCTGGCTAGGCCAGCATTTATTGCCCACTCCTAATGTGGTCAGTTGTAGGTATGGATGGAAATTTCCTTCCCTGAAGGACATTAGTTAATAAGATTTTTTTTTCTAAAAATTGACAATGGGTTCATGGTCATTATTAGAATCTTAACGTCAAATTTTTATTGAATTTAAATTATAGAGTCATAATAGTCCACACCAACCATGTTCCCAAACTAAACTAGTCCCACTCGCCTGCATTTGGCCCATATCTCTCCTATTCATGTACTTATCCAAATTTGTTTTAAATGTTGTAACTGTACCTGCATCCACCATTTCCTCTGGTTGTTCATTCCACACATAAACTACGCTGTGTAAAAATGTTGTCCCTCATATACTTTTTAACACTTTCTCCACACCTTAAAAATATGCCCCACAGTCTTGAAATCCCTCACCTTAGGGAAAAGACTCTTGCTATTCACCTTATCTATGCCTCTCATGATTTTATAAATCTCTAAGATCACCCCTCAACCTCCTACACCCCAGTGAAAAATTCCCAGCCTATCCAGTCTCTCCTTATAACTCAAACCTTCCATTCCTGGCAACACCCTCGTAAATCTTTTCTGAACCCTCTCCAATTTAATAGCAGGGAGACCAGAACTGCACATAGTACTCCAGGAGAGGCCTCACCAAGACATCCCAACTTCTATACTCAAAAGGTCTGAGCAATGAAGGCAAGCATACTAAATGCCTTAACCACCCTGTCTACCTGTGATGCAAATTACAAAGTATAATGTACCTGAACCCCTAAGTCTCTCTGAGACAACAAGGTGCAGGGCTGGATGAACACAGCAGGCCAAGCAGCATCACAGGAGCAGAGAGGCTGACGTTTCGGGCCTAGACCCTTCATCAGAAAAAGCTTTTTCTGATGAAGGGTCTAGGTCCGAAACGTCAGCCTTTCTGCTCCTATGATGCTGCTTGGCCTGCTGTGTTCATCCAGCCCTGCACCTTGTTGTCTCGGATTCTCCAGCATCTGCAGTTCCTACTATCCCTAAGTCTCTCTATTTTACAATACTACCCAGGACTCTACTATTACTCTTGTTTGTTTTACCAAATTGCAATACCTCGCATTTATCCAAATTAAACTCCATCTGCCATTCCTCAGCCCATTGACCCAAATGATCAAGATCTCTTTGTCATCTTAGATAACCTTCTTCACTGTCCACTACACCACCAACTTGATAATTTGCTCAGAGTATTACCTGGGTGTCTGAAATTAATAATTTGCAATAATATCACTAGACCATTACATCCTACATTTCAAGCTTCAGAATTCAAATGAAGTAATGATCTGTCCAAAAGCTGAGAAAACTGAGTCCTGCTCTGAAATGTCGACTTTCCTGCTCCTCTGATGCTGCCTGACCTGCTGTGTACCTCCAGCTCCACATTGTATCGACTCTGACTTCCAGCATTTGCAGTTCTTGCTATCTCCTCAGTAAGAGAGGATAATTTTAAAATATTTTAAATGACTAGTATCTAAACTCGAAACACAATGGTTGCAAGCCTAACAACCTAAACCCCCAACATTCCCAGTATCTTTCTCTGAAACTGTTCGACACATGTCTGAAAGAGTTTAATTATACTGACATGCTAAATGCAATTTATTCACAATATGGAAATATTATTTGGAAAAGGTGTTCCCAAGGAATGAACCAAATTAGTATTGAGGTTAATGAAACCTGCTGTTCACCTGTTCCCACCTGAGCTGAAGAAAAATATGAACAGTTCGAACATGGGGTGAATGTAAATAAATAAATAGATATCTTTTATGGTGTAAGCTGCAGTATTTATTCATGCAACCGTCTCCTTTGATGCATTTTATAGAAGAAATGTACTGGAAACTTAATTGACTAAACTAAAGTGCATGAAATTGGATGCTCCGACTATATGATTTTTAATACCTATTAAACTCAGCTTACACAGGTGAACAAACAGGTAATGATCTCTTTCAGCATCATTGAAGGTTTAAGTGTATCCATAGGATATCAATCGTAAGTTTTTAAGATATGAGCCTGTGTGCTATTAGGTATACAAAATAGATTCAAATCAGATATTGGAATATTTTAATAACATACTCATCTAATTCTTCCTCCTCTGTTTTGGTTGTATCGGCATAGAGGTACTTGCTCATGTCCACAGGTTTGACATTCTGTCTCTTCGTTGGTTTAGGTGGTTCTATTGCTTCTATCCTATTTTCAATAATCCTGTGAGGTTGAGAATCACATACATCAAAGGGATTGAGAGAATTCTCATACTGTTCATTAAAAGGATTGTTAGGATCATTATCGTAGAAAGATTCTTCTGGTCTTTTGGCTGACATTGTTCCAACATTCCTCTCTGCAAACAAAGTTACAAGAGGTTTAAAATTTGAAGCAAAACAGTTAAAAGTGGAAAAAAAATTACCGCACAGAAAATTCCTGCAACAGCTAAAATGATTGTACAGTTGAAGCAAAAACACAATTCTTACTTCCAAACATTTCTCTTTCTATAAAAAAGGTGACATGAAGAAAAACAGATTTACCAGCAGGTGCTCAGCATTGAAATGCAATGCCTGAGAGCATGGCAAAGGCAGAATCATAAAGCCATAAGATATAGGAGCAGAAGTAAGCTATGAAGCCCATCAAGTCTGCTCCGTCATTCAATGAGATCATGGCTGAATTGATAATCCTCAATTCTATTTTCTTGCCTTTCCCCATAACCCTCAACTCACTTGCTGATTAAAAATCTTTCTATCTCAGCCTTGAATATACTTAACAATCTAGCCTCGTTAGCCATCTACGGTAAAGAATTCACAGATTCACCACTATTCTGAGAGAAGAGTAAATTGGATAATTATCTGAGGAGGAAGGTTTATAAAGCTGCATGGAAAAGGTGACTAGCTGAGATGTTCTTGCATTAAGACGCACTGACACAACTGGATAAATGGCCTTCTTGTGAGATTCATCATTCTATGATATTACCTTTAAAATGGTAGCAATCCAGGAACACCTATGACATTAAGTAGGAAGCCACAATGAACAGTGACTAAGAGAGAAATGCACATGTCCTGTGAAAAATTTCACAGCAATATCCTCACAGGTGATAGGGGTGTACACAATACATCGGCAATTCATTTGTGTGGTCAATTTTGTGTGGCTCAGTTCACAAACACTTCAAGCAAGTGGCTTTTACATCTATGGATCTTTCGCAGCAATGCTTATAAGCAAAAATATATTTCTGACATGAATACCAGAACAAGCAGTGTTTTCTTTACACACTGCAGGAAAAATCCCTTGGCTGGGAATCTAGAACGCAAGACAATGAGCAGAAACGTCTTCACTCAGCAGGTTATGAATCTGTGCAATTCTGCATCCTAGAGGGTCATAGATGTGCCATCATTGAATATATCCAAGACTGAGGTAGATCTCTCTCTTTTGATCTCTCAGGGAATCAAGGAATTTGAGAGTGGGTGGGAAAGTGGGGTGGAGACAGAACAGTAGCCATAACCACATCAAACAGCACAGCAGAATGAAGGGCTCCTCCTGCTTCCTTTTATTTATAAATGTTTTACTCACATTTCGCAGTTACATAAATAAAACAAATCTCTATGTAACATGCTGTAGCTGAATGAACCAACAACATTTTGTACATGTCAGTTACATTCCCTTCCATGTTTAGCTCAGATAAAAGTTAAGCTTTGCACACAGTGAGGCAAACTACATACAGTTATATAACAATAAAGATCAAATCCACAAAGCAGAACTGGAAAATGTTACAGGAAGTAATTATGAATCTTGCAGGATGTATGCTCTAGACTATCAGATCCCAGGTTGCAAATGGACTCAGTTCTGGAGTCTGTTTGCAAGGTGATTTGTATGCAATTCAGAACACAATGAAGGATAATGTAAAACAGCTGTTCATAAGTACAGGAAAATTTCATATGTCAGGTCTTAAAATTACACCCCTGGATGGATTGCATTCATGAATATGAGCATTTGTAAGTCAGACATTCGAGAATCGGGGGACACCCTGTACATAGGATTTTCAGTCAATCTATAACAGATCTGTCGTGGTGTCACTCACGCAGAGTCAATAGTGTTCATGTTTTATCATCCACAAGACTGCGGAAATGATCCAACTGCAGGAGCCTGCGCTGCATTTATCGAAACATTAATGGTCTTCAGCTGAATTGTGTTTATTAATTTATTCATTCATGGGATATGGGCATCCACATTTATTGCCTACCCTAACTGTCTCTTCAGACTGCTTGAACCATTGCAGTCCACACAATGCTACTAGGAAGAGTGTTTTAATTCCTTTTCGATTTCGTAGCAGTTCAATACAACTGACTGGTTTATTCGTCATCTCAAAGGGCATTTGCAGGTGAACCATTTGGCTGTGGGTCTGGAGTCACGTGTCAGCCAGACAGGTACAAAAACAGAAATTGCTGGGAAATCTCAGCAGGTCAGGCAGCATTTTAGAGAGAAAACAAAGTTAACGTTTTGGGTCCAGTGACCCTTCTTCAGAACAGGTAAGACCGATAGCCTTCCTTCACTAAAAGAAAATTAGTGAACCAGATTGGATTTTTATAAGTATCAATAGTAATAACGGTTTCATGGTGACCATTATTGAGACTAGCTTTTAATTCCAGATTTATGAATGGAATTCCACACCCACACAGCATTAGCCTGGCAGACACTTTACCACTACATCACCACCTCCCCAAGTCAACCTTTTTTCCTAGGGTAATCTCTTCTTGCCCGGAAGGAATTACATGAACTCCTCTTCTCTGAGCTGTTTCTAATTTAATTATATTCATTTTCAAATAAAGAGGTTGAAACTGTACACAGTACTCCAGGTGTGTTTTTAACAAATGCTCTGTACAACTGTAGCTAAATTTCCCTACTTTTATTTTCCATTCTCTTTGCAATAGACAACATTTCATTTGCCTTCCCTGTCACCTGTGTTCCTGCATGCTAACTTTTTGTGATTCATGAACCAGGATCCTTCTGTGTCTAACGTCTGCAGTCTATCTTCACTTAAAGAGTATTCTAGATTTTGCAGACTTCTTGCTTTTAGGTTTACAGACTGTCTACCTTCCTTTCTGCAAAGGGATCTAGACAGGTTAAGTGAATGGGCAAAAATAAAGTATTATGTGAGAAAATGTCAGCTTGTCTACTTTGACAGGAAGAACTGATTTAAAAAAGATGAAATTGAAATAATGTGCACCGAAGGGAAGAAAAACAGAATCAACAGATCAGGTCCAATATGATTCTTCTTCAGTCTTCAGAACAAGATGTCACATCGGACTCAAAACGTTCTCAGTTTCTCTCTCCACAGATGCTGATGAATCTACTGAGTTTCTCCAGCATTTTGTGTGTTTGTTTCAGATTTCCAGCATCTGCAGTATTTTGCTTTCGCTTGGATAAAAATGAGAATAATGGGTTTTGAAGAAATATTTACTCCCAAAATATGAACTCCCAGGTGCTGGCTGACTGAGTCAGTGTTTCCTGTGTTTTCAGTTTCTGTTTTAGAAGCCTGTGCTGAATGAGGAAATGCTTACAAGAGTTCCACCTAGTGGAAACAGGCCTGATATTACAGCACTGGGGGGAAAAAATTGGCACCAAACCGAAGTAGGACAAATTAGGAACAGGTGGCAATAAGGACAGTCTTGCAGTGGACAGGGAGGGTTGCAAACTGAGAAGAATTCAAGAACTCCAGGTTCAGGCAGCTAGATGTGGCTGTCAATGGGAGTGGGGGAGGAGCGGTGGTGGGGTGGGGTACCCACTTTGGGAATGGAAAACACCCAAAGCTAGACTTGGAGGACACAAAGTTACTGGAAGGATCTAGGAACTTACAGGCAGAGAGGTCTGAGACCAGGGTGGTGGTGGTGCACGGGTGGATGGGTTGGGAGGGATAGAATTCAAAGACAAGGAACAGATTTTTAAATTCAAGGTGCAGCAAAACTGGAAACTACTGCAGATTAATCCATTCAGAACTGGCGAATCCCTGGGCAAATTAGAATGTGGGCAGCAAAATTTCGAGTAGATGAACTCAAATCTACAGAGGATGGAAAATGGAAGGCCAGTCAGGGGGCCACTAGAATTGCCAAGTCAACAAAAACAAAGATGAGGAAAACAAGGCACTTCATCAGGCAACATGCAAAAGAAAGCACAAGCAGCAATTGAACATTCACGTTCAGGACATTTTGACAAAACCTAGGTGACAGGGATATCTGGAATGTAGTTTCCAGCCTTCACTGTTCATTAGACAGAGCCTGAGGAGTATTCCAGCAGTACAATTGACAGGAAAAATGGTTACAGGTACAGGGAACATCTTTGTAGCTGGACTACAGGATATCTTTTAGATTAATCTTGCTGTTGAATACTTCTATGCATTGTTAAGGCTGGAATGAGATGATTGCATTTCGTAGGTGATTTTTGATCCCTCTTTTTACTTCCCCTTAAGCTAAGTGTGCAACAGGCAACATTTATCAGCATTATTGCACTTTCCACTTTGTATCCATTAATTCAGTCGGCTACAGGTTCATGGCTTTCAATGTTTCCTCTCCCAGAGCAATGGCAAGTGATAGAACAATCAGGTATGGACTCTCTCTGCTTATGTTCACACATGACAACAGTGTTCCCCAACATTCCACTTCCATATCTGCAAGTTATACACAGGTATAGACATAGACATAAACATAGAAAATAGGTGCAAGAGTAGGCCATTCAGCCCTTCGAGCCTGCACCACCATTCAATATGATCATGGTTGATTTTGCAATCTCAGTATCCCATTCCCACTTTCTCCCTCATACCCCTTGATTCCTTTAGCCACAAGGGCTATGTCCACCTCCCTCGAATATAGCTAATGAACTGGCCCCAACAGCATCCTGTGGGAGAGAATTCCACAGGTTCACAACTGTGTGTCAAGAAATTCTTCCTTAACTCATTCCTGAATAGTATACCCCTTATTCTTAGACTGTGACCCCTAGTTCTGTACTTCCCCAACATCGGGAACATTCTTCCCACATCTAGCCTGCCTAGTTCCATCAGGATTTTATATGGTTCTATGAGATCCTCCTTCAATCTTCTAAAATCCAGCGAGTACAAGTCCAGTCGCTCCAGTCTTTCTTCATATGTCAGTCCTACCATGTCAGGAATCAGTCTAGTGAACTTTCATTAAACGCCCTCAATAGCAAGAATGTCCTTCCTCAGGATAGGAGACCTAAACTGCACACATTACTCAATGTGCAGCCTCACCAAGATCTTGTATAACTGCAGGAAGACATCCTTACTCCGATACTTAAATCTTCTTGCTATGAAGGCCAGATGCCATTAGTTTTCTTCACTGCCTGCCGCACCTACGTGCCAACCTACAGTGACTGTTCCACCGTGACACCAAAGTCTCATTGCACCTCACCTTTTCTATTCCATTTCCAACTGCCACCATTCACATAATAAGCTGCCTTCCTGTTTTTGCAACCGAAGTGGATAACCTCACATTTATCCACATTATATTGCATTTTCCAAGTATGTGGCCACTCAGCCTGTCTGTCCAAGACACCCTGCAGCCTGTTAGCATCCTCCTCACAGCACATACTGCCACCCAGCTTACTGTCATCTGCAAATTTGGAAATATTGCATTCAATTCCTTTGTCAAATCATTAATGTATATTATGAACAGCTCAGGTCCCACCACTGAAGCCTGCGGTACCCCACCTGTCATTGCCTGCTACTCTGAAAAGGACCCATTTATTCCAACTCTCTGCTTCCTGTCTGCCAAGCAGTTGTCAATACATTACCTCCAATACCATGAGCTTTAATTCTCCTTACTAATATCTAGTTTGGAATTTTGTCAAAGGCCTTATGAAAGTCCAGATACATAACATTGACTGATTCACCATTGTCTACTCTACTGGTCACATCCTCAAAAAATCCCAGAATATTTGTCAAGCACGATTTCCCTTTAGTGAATCCATGCTGACAAGGACTGATTCTGTCATTGCTTTCTAAATGCTCAGTTATTACATCCCTAATAATTGACTCCAGCATTTCCCCCAACACCTAATCTGCCATCTCTTTGTTGTCCATTATTAATTCACCTGATTCTAACTGCAAGGGACCAACATTTATCTTCACCAGTATTTTTCTCTATAGAAGGTCACTTTTTATGATTTCTGCAAGCTTTTACTTTCATATTCTGTTTTCCCTTTCCAAATTAAACACTTTATCCTCCTCTGCCAAGTTTTAAATTTCTCCCAGTCCTCAGGTTTGCTGCTTTTTCTGGCCAATTTATATGCCTCGTCTTTGGCTTTAACACTATCCCTGATTTCCCTCATTAGTATGAGTCAACAGCTTCTATTATTCCAAAGAATACAGAGAACATATAGCCAATGAATGTGACAACAACAGTGCGATCAAGCAGCACTTGCTGTATTAGCAATAACCTGCTCAGTGACACCAGGAAAAGAAAATGTCCAAATCACCCTTGTTGCCATGAATCTTGAGCCAGGGACTCACCTATGCCATCAATGAAGGAAGGGCAGTATGGCTCCAAGTCAAGTCGTTGTGTGGATTGGAAGGGAATTGCAGGTGGTGGTGTTCCCATGCATTTGCTGTCTTGTCTCTTCAGGTGGCAGGGTTTTGGGGGTTGGAAGGAGCTCTTAATGGAGCCTGGGTGACTTACTGCAACACATATTGTAGATGGTACACACTGCTTCCACTGTCTTTCAGTAACGAAGGGAAACAATGCTGATGCTGGTGAATGTGGTGCCAATCAAGCAGGCTTTGTCCTAGATAGCGTCAACCCTCATGAGCACTGTTGAAGCAGCATTTCACCAGTCAAGTATTCCATCACATTCACGGGCCTAGTTTAGGGTAGACTGACATTAGGGAGACAGAAACTGCTTTAGGGAAGTCTGATAATCATATTGAAACGGTTATCAAATTGGCACATTATGATTCCATTATTTTTGTTTTAACTTATCCTTTAACTGTCTATGTCTGTCTGAGAGTGGGGATTTATGATCAAAGGAGGTTGGGCTTCAGATTGTAAATATTAATTGGATTGCCTTTTTGTTTATCTGCATTTTGCAGAAGTTACATTACTAACAATAAATCATTAATTTTTGTTTAAGTTATAAACTTGGTGTTCAAGATCCATTATTTGTAAAATCTGGTTAAGAACAATTAAGCAAATTTGAAGGTCACTGAAATGGTTTAATTGCTGTATTGTGAATCCAGTGATAGTGAGGCTGATTTAGTTTGGCTTGCTATCTGTCGTAACACAAGATAAATTAGGAGAATGGTGCACCATAACTGCACATAGTCACATTCAGACATTAACTACTGACTTCAAATGAGAACAGAGGTATAGAACTGCCATAGAAATGGTGGAAACCCAATTGTGAGAAAATCGACCCTGGAAAGGAAAAAGAAATTGTAGACCGGGCGATAGTTTGTAAGCACAGAGTGAGTTTAGGTTGGATTTTATGGAGGGGTTCATAGTGGCAGATTTGAAAGGGAATGGGACAATGCCTTGGGAGAAGCCACCACTTAGGTGGCATGGTAGTACAGTCAGCAGTTTAGTGGGAATAGGTTTGCTGGTTACTGCTGCTGCTTGTAGCTACTCTTACCAAATGATCTGCAGTCATGGTGCGACGTTTATCTGTCCTGTACCATCCTTACACATCCAGTGTAACTCATCTGAAACTGCTCCATAAAATCCTTCACCCGACTATACGTGGGTGAACCCCTACACACCACCCCCACCCCACCCCACCCCCCACCGCCCTCTCATGAAGATCACTATGGCTTTTTGGCTCCGATCAAACAGCTAAATATTGACGTTCTCTTTTCTGAATGCCACTTTTTAAAGTTCATTTTCCTCTTGCAATCTCAAAAACCTCTTCACTCATTTCAAGGTCTATACGGGAAATTTTTAAAGCATGTCTTGGTGTCCATATTTAAAAAGCCTCTATTTTCTTCCACAGATCGTCACTTATGGTCCAAGTTTTGGAAGTATACAGGAAAATGGATAGAACTTTTAAAATTCATTCACGGGATGTGGCTGTTGCTAGCTGGGACAACGCTTATTGCCCATCCCAAACTGCCCTGCAGAAAGCGGTAATAAGCTGCCTGCTTGAGCCTTTGCAGACCATTTGTTTTAAATAAAACCCACAGTGCCACGAGGGATTGAGCTCCAGGATTCAGAGGAGCGGATGAGGGCCCTGTGACAGGCAGTGTTACTGAGAGGAGCGGGTGAGGGCCCTGTG
>NC_063340.1:979145-1044914 GCF_021869965.1 Rhincodon typus | reverse complement strand
GTGAGGGCCCTGTGACAGGCAGTGTTACTGAGAGGAACGGGTGAGAGTCCTGTGACAGGCAGTGTTACTGAGAGGAGCGGGTGAAGGCCCTGTGACAGTCAGTGTTACTGATAGGGGCAGGTGAGCGCCCTGTGACAGTCAGTGTTCTTGACAGGAGCGGGTGAGGGCCCTGTGACAGTCAGTTAGTGTTATTGAGAGGAGGTGAGGACCCTGTGACATTCGGTCAGTGTTAGTGGGAGGAGTGAGTGAGGTGAAGATTCTGTTTGAGGAGCAGGCAGACTAGTGGCAGATCCAAGTGGGACTCGGTTCATAAACAAGAATAAAATTTTTCTAGGAGGAAGGTTAATGTTCTATTTTACTAGAGTATGCCTGGGGAGCTCAGGCCCATGACATGCACATCCTGCTATTGCAAAGTTGGGTAAAGTACTCGGGAATTGGGAGGCAGGAGGTTAGAATGTGGTGTTTGTAAAATGCTAGGGGGGAAAGCAATGCCTGGTCCCTATAAAAGATGATGTACTTTTTCTATGCTTAGAAATTCCAAAAGGATGTTTGTGGGCAACAACTTGTGGGTTTGCAGGTACACAGAGAGTACCTGAATTGAAACATTTGTATCAAAAAGGCTGTATAGTTAGCAGGCCAAGCAGCAGTTTTGTTTTGCTACCAAGACAATAGATTTCAATTTAGCCAATCAATTTGAACCAGGCCCTAAGATACCAAAAACCAACTACATTTAAATCTGATGGTTTGGCAACATAGGACCAATCATACAGTAAGAAATATTGATAAGTCATCAAGGGTATAAAAGAAGGGGCAGTTCCCAAAGACAGGAGAACCAACTGCCACCTGCTAGAGTTAACACCTCTCAGCTCTCGAGAGAGAATCACTGGCTCTCACAGTCTTCTCTAAGTCTTAGAGAAAGCACCATTTAAATATCAAAGGTACCAATGGCACAACTAGTTAACATTCCTCTCCGAAGAATCGATGGAGGAGGCGCCCCTGACATAACATTCAATAGAGAAGGCACAGAGTATTCTGGAAGACACATATTCTGGCAATAATTTTGAGAGACTAAATTCTACTTTATTTTATATAAGTGAGACCTGTATTTATTGGAACAGCATTCCATTAGAATCTTGTTTTATTCAGGAATGGTTGTTAGTTAGATTTGTTTATTTGGTTTGTTAATAGTTTAGTTAAATTGTTCACTGTTAAGAGTTAGATAAATAAATAGTTAATTGTTGATTGTAAAGCGAGTGTTCAAATAAAATAAACCACTAGAAGTTACTGAAAGGCAGGTTACACCACTTTTCACACTCCTTTTACAGATTATAGCTCAAGGTGCTCATCTTTGGGCATTTCAGTTTTAGTTCACAGAACGGGGTTGACCTCTGCTTTATAACACTGCGCTAAGTGGAAAATCCTTGATACTCCTGCTGGTCTGGATGATCATGTGAACAGGAGATACCTCTGGCTGAAGCAACTCAAGCTCAGGGTTTTGGATCATGAGTGACAGCTGGGGGCACCTTGCAGCTTAAGGAAATGCAGGCAGGGAGAGAATGGCCAACAGCCAGGTAGATGATGGCAACCAGGCAGTGAGATCATATGATAAAGGAGCAGAATTAGGCCATTCTGCCCATTGAGTCTGCTCCATCATTCGATATGGCTGATATGTTTCTTAACCCCACTCCTGCCTTTTCCCTGTAAACCCTTGATCTCTTTACCAATCAAGAACCTATCTATCTCAGTCTTAAATACACTCAGTAACTTGGCCTCCACATCCCTCTTGGCCATGAGTTTCACAGACTCACCACCCTCTGGCTGAAGAAACTCCTCAACGTAGTCCCTTCACTCTGAGGCTATGCCCTCAAGTAGCAGTCTCTCCTTTTAATGGAAACATCTTCTCCACATCCATTCTAAACAGATCTCTTTGTAAGTTTCAATCAGATCCCCTCTCATCCTTCTGAACTCCAAGTACAGACCCAGAGTCCTCAACTGCTCGTCAAACGACGAGCCCTTCATCCTCAGGATCATTCTTGGAAACCTCCTCTGGACGCCCTCCAATGCCAGCACATCCTTCCTTGGATACAGGGCTCAAAACTGCTCACAATATTCCAAATGCAGTCTGACCAGAGCCCTGTACTGATGAGGCTATATATCTCTGCTCTGGTATTCTAGCCCTCTTGAAATAAATGCTAGCATTGCATTTGGCTTCCTAACTGCCAATGGAATCTACATGTTAATCTTTTGTGCTACAGATTTCCAAAGGCCTTCCCCATTTAGAAAATGGTTTATGCCTCTATTGTTCCTACTAAAGTGCATAATTTCACACTTTCCCACAATGTATTCCATCTGCCATTTCTTTTCTAACTCTCCTACCCAGTTCAAGACCTTCCGCAGCCTCTCTGGTTCCTCAACACTACCTGTCCCCCCCCAACCTATCTTTGTGTCATTCACAAACTTAGCAACAATGCCCTCAATTCCTTCATCCAGTTTGTTAATGTACAACATGATTAGTTGTGGTTCCAACAGTGACCTTTTCAGAACTCTTAGTAGTCACCAGCTGCCATTCTGAAAAAAAACCCTTTATCCCCAAGCTCTGCCTTGTGTCTGCCAACCAATCCTCTATCCATGCCAGCACCTTGCCCCCTGACACTACGAACTCTGATCGTATTTAGTAGTCTCCTGTGCAGCATTTTGTCAAAAGACTTCTGAAAATCCAAATAGATCACATCTGCTGGCTCCCCTTTGTCTAATTTGCTTGCTATCTCCTCAAAGAATTTTAACAGATTTGTCAGGCATGACTACTCCTTGACAAAGCCATGCTGACTACTTTACCATGCACTTCCAAGTTCTCCACAATCTCATCCTTAATAAAGGATTCTAAAACCTTACCAATGACCAAGGACAGGAGGGTGGCACAAAAACTGGAGAAGCCTGGATGTCAAGAGCCATAAAGATTAGGATTAAGAAAAGAGAAGCTTATGACAGATTCTGAGCGTTAAATGTGGCACTGTCTCTGAAGGAGTATAAGAAGCGCAGGAAGGAAACTTAAAAAGGAAATTACAAAAACAAAGAGAATGCATTAAAGAGCACTGGTGTGTAGAATAAAGAAAAACCCAAAGGGGTTTCTTGGAAATATAATGGTTAAGAGAATAACTGGGACAAGAGTAGGACCCATTCGGGACTATAGAGGTAATGTGTGTGTGTATGGACCCAGAAGACATGAGCACAGAATTCAATGAATACTTTGCCTCAGTCTTCACAATGGAAAAGGACGGTGCAGGTATAGACATCAGGATGGAGGACTGTGAAATATCAGAAGACATTAACAAATTGAGAGGAATTACTAGTGTGTTTAGCACCTCAAAACTGCAGAAATCATAGAATCACAGAGTACAGAAGAGACCTGTGGTCCAAACAGCCAAAACTACATTACATCCTCTTTCTCAACATTACCTGTCACCCCCGTCACCCCCACAACACCCACCCCCCAACCTATATTTGTGTCACCCACAAACTTAGCAATAATGCCCTCAGTTCCTCCATCCAGCTTGTTAATGTATAACATGAATGGTGTGGTTTCAACACTGACCCCTACGGAATTCTTACTAGTCACCACCTGCCATTATGAGAAAGATCCCTTTAACCCCACTTTCCAGCACTAGGCCCATAGCCTTTAATATTATGACACTTCAAGTGCTCATGCAAGTACGTTTTAAAGGTTGTGGTTTCCAGTCTCAACTACCCTCGCAGGCAGTGCATTCCAGACCCTCACCACTCTCAGTGAAAGAATCTTTTCTCAAATCACCTCCAAATCTCTTGTTTTTCACTTTAAAATTACACCCCTTGTTATTGACCCTTCAACTAAGGGCATCAGCTGCTTTCTGTCCATCTTGTCCATGCCCCTCATAATTTTATACACCTCAGTCAGGACTCCCTCAACCTCTCTGCTGCAAAGAAAACCGCCTGAGCTTTTCCAGCCTCTCTTCATTGCTAAAATGCTCCTCCCAGGCAACATCCTTGTGAATCTTCCCTACACCCTCTCCAGTGCTATCACATTCTCCCTACAGTGCAGTGAGCAGAATTGCACATGGTACTCCAAGTGTGGCCTAACCAAAGTCTTGAATAGGTTGGATGGTCTGAGCTATGAGGTAAAATTGGAAAAACTGGCATAATGCTCCTTGGTGCAGTGAAGATTGAAAAGGGACCTGATAGTGGTGTATCAAATTATGAGGGATTGGTAACCAATGTGCATGGAGTTAAGGTGAGAAGTAGAAGGGCATTAGGAGTTGAAGAAAATATTTTCACTCAGAGGGAGATGAGAATCTACAACCCACTGCCTGGAAAGGTGCTTGAGTCAGAAACTTTCTGAACATTTAAGCAGTATCTAAATATTCAGCTGAGTTACCATATCCTGCTATGCGCCAAAAGCTAAAAAATGGGATTAGTGCTGTCCTATCTTTGTCACAATGGGACAAATAGTCTCCCTCTGTGCTGTGTAAACTGTTGACCCAGCAAAATTCACGGAATGGTGGTATATTTCCAAGTCAGGATGGTGTGTGGCTTGGAGGGAAACTTGCAGTTAGTGATGTTCCCATGTGTCTGCTGCCCTTGTCCTTCCAGATGGAAGTGTTCTTGGGTTTGGAAGGTGCTGCCTAAGGAGCGTTGGTGAATTTCTGCAGTGCATCCTTTAGATGGCACACACTGTTGCTGCAGAGTGGAGATGGAAGGAGTGAATGAAAGCAAAACACTGTGGATTCTGGGAATCTGAAATATAAACACAGAGAATGCTGGTGAAAATCAGCAGATTTTTTTTCTTTATTCATTCACGGGATGAGGGCATCACTGGCTAGGCAGCATTTATTGCCCATCACTAATTGCTCAGAGGGCAGTTGAGAGTCAACCACATTGCGGTGGGTCTGGAGTCACATGGAGGCCAAACCACGTAAGGATAGAACATAGAACATAGAACATTACAGTGCAGTACCGGCCCTTCGGCCCTCGATGTTGCGCCGACCTGTGAAACCAATCTGAAGCCCATCTAACCTAAACTATTCCATTATCATCCATATGTTTATCCAATGACCATTTAAATGCCCTTAAAGTTGGCGAGTCCATTACTTTTGCAGGCAGGTCATTCCACGCCCTTACTACTCTCTGAGTAAAGAACCTACCTCTGACATCTGTCCTATATCTATCACCCCTCAATTTAAAGCTATGTCCCCTCATGCTAGCCACCACATCCGAGGAAAAAGGCTCCCACTGTCCACCCTCTGATCATCTTGTATGTCTCTATTAAGTCACCTCTTAACCTTCTTCTCTCTAACGAAAACAGCCTCAAGTCCCTCAGCCTATCCTCATAAGACCTCATAAGGATGGCAGTTTCCTTCCCTGAAGGACATTAGTGAACCAGATGGGTTTTTCCGACAATCGACAATGGATTCATGGTCATCATTAGATTCTTAATTCCAGATATCTTTATTGAATTCAAATTCCACCATCTGCTGTGGCGGGATTCAAACCCAGGTCCTCAGAACACTATCTAGTTCTCTGGATTAATAGTCCAGCGATAATACCACTAGGCCATCACCTCCCCATGATCTGGCAGCATCCGCGGAGAGAAAGGAAGAGTTAATATTTCATGTAAAAATTCTTCACTCAAGACATTAACTCTGCTCCTCTCTGCACAGATGGAAGGCGTGAATGTTTGTGGATGTGGTGCCAATCCAGTGGACTGATTTGTCTTGGATGATGCCATGTTTCTTGAGTGTTGTTGGAGCTGTACCCATCCAGGCACCTGGGGAGTATTCCATCACACTCCTGACTTGTGCCTTATAGATGGTGGACAGATGTTGGGGAGTTAGGAGTTGAGTTACTCGCTGGAAGATTCCTAGCCTCTGACCTGTATTTATATGGTTGGTCCACTTCAGTTTTGGGTCAATGGTAACCGTAGGGTGTTGATAGTGAGGATTCAATGATGGCAAGACCTCTGACTGTCAAGCAGCAATGGTCAGCACCATTTACAACTCCTTAGATACTGAAGCATTCCATGTCTAAATTCAACAAGATGTGGAAAATGTCCAAGTTTCCAGATTTTCCAGGGTCACTTTTGATTCTGTAGGTAGTACTGTGCTGTCATTGTACCATGATTTTGTCATGTTTTTGCCTCCAGTATCTACCCCTGGAAGTACATCTAATTCTCTGAATATCTGCACTTTGTACATTATATCATACTCTTCTCTTCATTTGAAACATATCTGGTTGACAGTGAGAAATGGATTTTATGGATTTTGAGATATTTGGAATGCTAACTGCTAACTAATATGAATTACTAATTTCAAATAGGAGTAAGTCACATCACTTGTTCCTATATCAATAGAGAGATGAGAATGACTGTGTAGTTTCTAAAACGTTAGCAAAACAACCAGCAGGACTGAACAAATGACAATTATTACTCTTGTGGCTTAATGCCTTGTGCCAAGTTCTTTTAGTGATACCAAAAGCTTTACAAGAGTATAAAATCTCAACCCAGCCTTATTGAAAAATTTGTACTGTTTTATTTTAAAAATTACCATTTTGAATGTACTACAATGAAAGAAAACTTTTTACCTTCTAAATCAGGATCATCATCTGGGTCTCCAAAAGGATTCAATGCATGAGTATCAAGCTCTCTAAACGGATCATGTCTTGTGTTAAGGGGTTCCTCCTCTTCTTCCAAAATGTTGAGTTTATTGATAAGTTCTGCAAAAGTACAGTTGTATAATTTTATTCCATACTTTTACATATGGTTTTCAATCTTATGGATAAAACTGTGAAATGAGATTAGCTTATTATAAAATCTGCTGCAGTTGCCGAAACACTTAAAACGTAACAAGGTGGGTAGCATGTGACATTGTGTGAGTGAGAGAGAGAGAGCGAGCGAGCACGCACGAGAGAGAATGAAAGCAAGCAAGAGACAGAGATTCTTATTTGCTCACACAGTTCTATGAAAAGTTGCATTACGCAGGTACACAACAAGCAGAGGTGTGGCAAGGAATCCCACTGTAAGAGACAACTGGTAGGTCTAAAATGTGGAACAACAAGACTAATACAGACAAAACTTCTAGGAGCAAATATTTGTATCTTAGTGTTAGGAATGTATTACCTGGTGAAATGAATTGGTAGGATAATGCTACAGAAAATAAATTCACTGCTACAATAAATGAACATTTCAATGCAAATATCGGCACTAATTGTTTTACCTTCAATTACACTTCATGCAACACATTCAATTAAGACCGTGTAGATATTAGGCCAGTAGAATACAATGAGGGTTTATTTGTAGCAATGATCAATATCCTGTACATACCCCAAAATCACAATCACCATGAGCACAACATGAAAACAGAGTCATTTTATTAAATCTTGAAATTACTTGCCTTTAGTCTCTCGACCATTATTTCCAAATGAAAAGCTTTATGTAGTAACATTACTAAGCCTACCTAGAATCATTTTTATGAGTTACTTTTAAAATCAGGACCATTTGATTTTCTACACTGGACCATCATAAAGTACCTCCCCAATTCCTCTCACCACCAGAAAAACCTATTTCCTATTACAGAACTTGATTAAAGATATTTGGTACAATCAGGAACGTAACCAATAAGAGGTTTAATAATCAGCAACACAAGGAAAGAAAGATAGCATGTACTGTGGAGCATCTGCCTCATTGAAGTATAATTACAGCTTTTGTTTTTGTTTATATACTGTAAGCCACAAGTTGTGTTAATAATTCAAAGAGACCTGTCAACATATCTGAGTTAAACTAAGACATCAATGACAATTCCAACAAATTTGTGGGTTCTATACTTTTGCAATTCCAAGTCTCAAACCCTAATCAAAATAAGATTTCCACAGTAGTTCAAAAATATATCTTGTGAGTATTGTTCTTGTGCAGGAATGCCTGAGTGGTAAATGCAGACTGGGGATTGTGCTGAACAAATACAGAAGCAGCAAGCTTGAATTTTATTTCTGTCAGGAAGAATGAATTTCTATCCAACAGGTCAAGGAGTTGAGTATTTTTATTTTCACCACCACTAACATGAAAACAGAGTCATTTTATTAAATCTTGAAATTACTTACCTTTAGTCTCTCGACCATTATTTTCAAATGAAAAGCTTTATGTAGTAACATTACTAAGCCTACCTAGAATCATTTTTATGAGTTACTTTTAAAATCAGGACCATTTGATTTTCTACACTGGACCATCATAAAGTACCTCCCCAATTCCTCTCACCACCAGAAAAACCTATTTCCTATTACAGAACTTGATTAAAGATATTTGGTACAATCAGGAGTGTAACCAATAAGAGGTTTAATAATCAGCAACACAAGGAAACATAGTAAAGAAATCTAACATCTTTGGTCAGGTGAAATTCTGGCATTGTTGTGGCAAATAATGAGCATAGTACACAGTGGATTCTTTCCAGGGATGGTGGTCATATGGAGCAGGATGACCAATAATTAAACCCTGAAAATCCTAGTCCTATAACATAACTCAGAGCAAAGGTCAGTTTTCCGCAACTCCTACATACCCTGGAATCCAGACAATCAACCAAATTCAGCAGGACATGACTGAAAAGATCAACTTTTGAGGACAAAACCTTTACTATCATCTCACATTTACTAAACCTGGAAAGCAAGAATTGTAATAAAAAGGCTTTCTAGGTGCAGGTGGAATAAATTAAGCACAAATGATTGCTTAACAGGCTGGGACAATTTTCCCCTGGAGTATAGGAGGTTGAGAGGGTGACCTTATTGAGGTTTATAAAACCATGAGAGGTGTGGATAAGTTGAATAGCCAAAGTCTTTCCCCGAGAGTGGGGGAGTTCAAAACTAGAGGCCATAGGTTTAAGGGGAGAGGGAAAGATTTAAAAGAGACCAAAGGGGCAACATTTTCGCACAGAGGGCAGTGCGTATTTGGAATGAGCAGACAGAGGAAGTGGTAGAGGCAAGCACAATTACAACATTTAAAAAATATTTGGACGGGTACACAAACAGGAAAGGTTTAGCAGGATATGGGCCAAAAGCAGACAAAAAGGACTAGTTTAGTTTTGGGAAAGTGGCTCTAGAAATAATGGATGCATTGGTGGTCATCTTCCAGGATTCTATAGACTCTGGAACAGTCCCTGCAGATTGGAGAGTGACTAATGTCACTCCAATATTCAAAAAGTGAGGTAGAGAGAAAACAAGGAATTATAGACAAGTAAACCTAACATCGGTAGTGGGGAAAATTCTCAAATCCATTATCAAGGACTTTATAGCGGAGCATTTAGAAAGCAGTGGCAGTATCAGACAGAATCAGCATGGATTTATGAAGGGGAGATCATGCTTGACACATCTGTTGGAATTCTATGAAGATGTAACTAGTAAAGTTGACTAGGGGAAGCCAGCCAATGTGGTATATTTGGACTTTCAGAAAGCTTTCGACAAAGTCCCACATGAGATTATTATGCAAGATTAAAGCACATTGGATTAGGGGAAGTATATTAAGATGGATAGGAAACTGGTTGGCAGAGAGGAAACAAAGCTTAGGAATTAATGGGTCCTTTACAAATTGGCAGGCAGTAACTAGTGGGTTGCCACGGAGATCGGTGTTGGGACCCCAGCTATTCATAATATATATTAATGATTTGGATGAGGGAACAAAATGTATCATCTCAAAGTTTGCAGATTACACCAAGTTGGGTGGGAGGGTCCACTGTGACGAGGATGCAGAGATCCTTCAGCATTATCTCAACAAGTGGGTGAGTGGGCACATCAATGGCAGATGCAGTATAATTTGGATAAACGTGAGGTTATTCACTTTGGAAGCAAAAGCAAGGAGGCAGGTTACTACCTGAAAGGCTGTAAATTGGGAGAGGGGAATGTACAGCGGGACTTGGGTGTCATTGTGCACCAGTCGCTGAAGGTAAGCATGCAGGTGCAGCAGGAGGTAAAGGAGGTAAATGGTACGTTGGCCTTCATTGTGAGAGGTTTCGAGTACAGGAGCAGGGATGTGTTGTTGCAGTTGTACAGGGCCTTGGTGAGACCACACCTAGAATATTGTGTGCAGTTTTGGTCTCCTTTTCTGAAGAAGGATGCTCTTGCTCTCAAGGGAATGCAGTGAAAGTTTACCAGGTTGTTTCTGGGGATGGCGGGTCTAACGTATGAGGAGAGATTGACTAGGTTGGGATTATTTTCACTAGAGTTCAGACGAATGAGGGGGATCTCATACAGACTTATAAAATTCTAACAGGACTGGACAGGGTAGATGCAGGGAGAATGTTCCTGCTGGTGGGTGTGTCCAGAACCAGGGGTCACTGACTGAGGATTCGGGGTAGACCATTTAGGACAGAGATGAGAAGACATTTCCTCATCCAAAGCGTGGTGAGCCTGTGGAGTTCATTATCACAAGTAGTAGTTGATGCCAAAACATTGAATGCATTCAAAAGGCTGCTAGATAAAGCCGTTCCGGACAAATGGGATCAAAGGTTATGGGGAGAAAGCAGGATTAGGTGGATTGAGTCAGACAATCATGATCATGATGGATGGCAGAGCAGGCTCGAAGGGCTGAATGGCCTCCTCCTGCTCCTATCTTCTGTGTTTCTGTTTTTCTATGTAAAACTGGTTGGCATGAACAAGTTCAACCAAAGGGTCTGTTTCTGTGCTCTATGACTGTATCATGAAAGTAGGCCTTTGGGCTTACAAAACCTGAATTTCCAAAATCTATGCTAAATATTCCCTATTTATACCAGTTTAGCAGGTAAAATTGTACAGAAATACTCCATAATCATCAATAGTAATCAAGCAAAACCCCAAAACTGTCTATTTTCATTCAATCTTCACTGTCCACACACCCTCAAAGCTTCAAGAAAAACAAAATTCCACCAAAGTTCAAAATCTGCAGTACTGGTCTAGATATTTATCCATAAATTATGGAAAAGAAAACTGAGAAGGTCGAATTATGCCTGAAAAGTTCACATATCCACTCGTATATGAAGGTGTGATGAAATTTCATGAATGTTATTAAGATTTGAAAACTTGGATTTTAAAGTAGACAGAATCATGCCTAGTTTTAGGTTTGTTTTGTAATTTTATATCGTTTTGTGAAGAAGGGAGGGACATAGTTTTTGAGTTACAAGAGTGGGGAAGGATAGTCTGAGGTTTTGTTTACATGAGTCTAAGTGAGGTCTCCAAACCCCCCGGGTGAATAGTTCAGCGCATTAGACACAAGGGTCAAAGAAATAAAATTGTGTTTGCCTAGAAACAAGGTATCCTATGACACCAAGACTGAACCATTGAAAAGTTCAGGGAGAATGCGCAGGTTCAGTCCTACAACAATGATCTGTTAACTTTAGCAAGACCGAAAGAAAAATCAGAGTTGGGGAAAATGTTCTGAGTGACTGAGGATAAATCATTCAGAATTAGAAAATTGCTGGAAATTTTACATGCTTGCTCTGAAAGTGTTTCAAAGTCAATAAGTAGTAAGCTCCAGGAATCAATGATAGCTGTGCTGACTGAACAAGAAATTTTAAAGTGGAGACAGGTGATCCTTCACTAATATTTGAATATCTGTAAAGACGTTATTGAAGGTAAAAGACTTGAACATTTACTTCTGATATTTTTAACATAATTGTTTTAAATAATTGGTGTATAGTGTAAAATACTTTCTTTCCTTTTGTTGTGTAATAAACTTCGGTGTTCTGTTAAAACTGCACTGGCAGTCTCTTATGAATATATTCAGTAAAATACCATTACAAACAATAAGGACAAAAAGAAACTTAACAAGCCACGTTTCATTTTCAGTGTGACTTGTCCAATATTACCACCAGCTTAGATCATAACCCAAAGGGGGAAAGAAAACCTTTCACTTAAGATCAACTAATTTTGGTTGATCAACTAATTTGAGATAAGAGCAATGGACCTGCTCTTTTCCTGGCAAGAAAGGATATTCGCAGCTTAAATTTCAGTTGTGCCAATTATTTTGTAATCACTGCCGCATTCATTCATTACTTCTCCCTTTATATTGAAAGTCATGCTTAGTCATGTTATAGACTTGCAGCTTCTGGCAGTATTACCAATCAGCTACCTTGCCAGCTGGCCAAAGTTAGTCATTCTCCCGACGTTCCATTTCCCAAGTTTGGAACCAGGCAATGAGATTGGGCAGAGGAGTTAGAAACCTAGAATTTAGGAGCTGGATTTAGTTACTTGGTCCCTCAAGGCTGCTCTGCTATTCAATAAGATCATGGCTGATCTGCTTTTGGTCTCATTGCCCACTTTCCCAGCGCCCTTAACTGCCTTGTCTATCAAAAAACTGCCAAACTCAGCCAAATGAACATATTCAATGACCCAACCTCCACGTTTTGAGGGAAAATGTCTAGATTAATGGCCTTCAGAGGAAAAAAATCTTTCCTCATCTCCATAGCATCTACACAACATTGTCATACTGTTTTACAAACATGAAATGTTCAGTAGTGGAGCTGAGATTCATCAAAGCTTGATCAATGCAAGATCCTCAAAAACAGCAGAGCAAGGAAACTCCCATCCCATCCAAATGCACTAGAAATGAAAGTCTTGAGATGAGCGAGTACAGTGTCCTAACCAACTGGAGAGCTCAAACATCTATATAAGTCAAGTACAATCTTTCAAGTTTTAGTCTGCCCAAGTCAACAATAAATCATCTAACTCAACTAAAAAATACCATAGTTTGCATAGCTTCTGGAACAAGATAGCCTTGGATCACCTATAGTGTATCAGGATAATCTGGTTCCTCAAATTCACTCAAATCTGTCAGTTTTAGGAACTCTGAAATCCAGACAAAGTGAGGGAAATTAGTGAGATTGGCCAACATCATTACCAATATACTTTTATGAAGCTCTGCATCTTCGTTTATTGAGGTCTCCTTTCACACTGAATGGAACATCTGGAGAATGACTAACTTTGGCCAGCTGGCAAGGTAGCTGATTGGTAATACTGCCAGAAGCTGCAAGTCTATAACATGACTAAGCATGAATTTCAATATAAAGGGAGAAGTAATGAATGAATGAGGCAGTGATTACAAAATAACTGGCACAACTGAAATTTAAGCTGCGAATATCCTATCTTGCCAGGAAAAGAGCATAACAAATACAAGTAGGAGAAGG
The DNA here is from genome assembly GCF_021869965.1 of Rhincodon typus. Taxonomy (NCBI): domain Eukaryota; kingdom Metazoa; phylum Chordata; class Chondrichthyes; order Orectolobiformes; family Rhincodontidae; genus Rhincodon; species Rhincodon typus. Next base: position 1,031,751 of record NC_063340.1, on the reverse strand, counting down.
CTACTGAGCCCTTCAGGCCCATTTGCCCATTCAATTAGATCACTGCTGATTTTCCACTTCAACATTTTTCTTTACTATCAGTACATCTCTTGATGCTTTTGACTTATCGAAGTCAATGGATCTCAGACTTGACTATGCTTCTGACTGAGCTTCCACAGACTTTGAGGGCAAAGAATCCCAAAAAGTCACTATACTGAGAAAAGAAATTCCTCATCTCTATCCTAAATGGACTGTCACTTCCTTCGAGACTGCATTTCCTGGTTCAAAAAAGTTTTAGATCTTATTCTGAATGAGTTTGAAAACTGGATAAAAACTGGCCAGATAACTAGCAAGATAACTTTAACTGTTTAGTATAAGTACTGATGGAAAAGTTAAATAAACTAGCACAAAATGTGGCATTTCAAAAACAAAATCATGGAATTCTAAAGTATAAAATAAGGCCATGTGGCTCAGTGTTTGTACTAGCTCTCTGAAAGAAACATTGCTCTTTCTTTCCCCCTAATCCTTGAAGGTGTTAGGAAGGGGAGGTCAAACCCTTCTGATAATTAAAATCGAAACATAAGCCCCCAATCTATTACAGCGGGAGCAGAGGTCCCCTCCTAATAAACCTGAAACACCCAGAGAATCTCACCTCATCTCACCTATTCATTAAAAAGGAGTGGTTAAATGAAAGAAAATTCCTAATATTCACTTTATAAGCAAAAAGTAACAATTTATTTATTTAACCATAACATTGAACAAATTAACAGAACTACTAACAAATCAAACAATTCCCCCTTAACCACCAACTATTCCCTAACTGAACAAAATTTAACTGGTATGTTGTTCTAATAAACACGAATCCCACTTATATAAACCCAAGTAATAAGAAAACTGAATTAAAACTTAGATTCTCAAAGTCCATACAGGAGTCCATATGTCTTCTGGAATGTTCTGCCTTCGCTGCTGTCTCTCCAGTCATAAAAGCCTTTCTTCCACTGATCCTTCTGGCAGGAATGTTTTCTCTGTGAATTATTCTGTGAAGACTTTTAGCTTGAAGTGCCATGGTACCTTTTATGGATAGGTAGTTCTTTCTCAGAGAGTTTAGAGGTTTCTGCAAGAGCTAGATGTTTATTCCTCGGATGGTGGTTTGTTCTCACCCAACTTTCAAAAACTCTCTTCTTATATACCTTGACTGACATATCAATTTTCTTACAATAGCATTGGTTCAAGATTGTCAAAGCCATCAGATTAAAATTCAATTGGCTTTCAATCTCTAAGTACTGGGTTTAAATGAATTGGTTGATCTTCAAGCTAGTTGCCAAAATATCAAAACCAAGCCTAAGGTTTCCAATCACACAACCAATTGATGTATGTTTCAATTTCAGAACTGTCTGTACCTATTCAGCCACTTACAGACAGCTTCATTTAAATCCCCAAGCTTAGAAAAGCACATCAGCTCTTAAAGGGACTACACACTCTTCCCCTCTATCATTTTTATAAACAAGGGGTAGCACAGTGGCTCAGTGGTTAGCACTGCTGCCTCACAGCGCAGGGACCCGGGTTCAATTCCACCCTTGGGCAACTGTCTGTGTGGAGTTTGCACATTCTCCCCGTGTCTGTGTGGGTTTCCTCCGGGTGCTCCAGTTTCCTCCCACTGTCCAAAGATGTGCAAGTTAGATGGATTGGCCATGCTAAATTGCCCCATAATGTTCAGGGATGTGTACATTAGGTGGGTTATAGGGGGATGGGTCTGGGTGGGATGCTCTGAGGGGCGGTGTGGACTTGTTGGGCCAAAGGGCCTGTTTCCACACTGTAGGGATTCTATGGAATTCTGTGGAAAATTCTAACTGGCTGCCTTCCAATTCACAAGTACACTATACAACTTCGCAACAAAGATTTCTATTTCTAAAATATTTATCCGCTTCCCTTTAAATACGTTTTGTCTCTTTGGATCAGGAAATCCTTGTCTCAATGACACCACATAAAAAATCTCCTTGCCATCTCTGATCTTTAGGTAGTGAGCTTAAAATTATGCCCCATAGTCTGGGCAAACTTATTTTCCCTCTATTATCGTGTCAAAACCCTTCATACTTTTGAGCAATTCCACCAAATGTTCTCTTAACCATCCATTCCATTATAAGAGTGTATGTTTCTTTTGCTAAGTCTCTCCATATAATGAAAACTTCCTAGCCTAGTTTCTGCACACCCCCAACCTTTCAGGGACCCCATTCCCATTTGTATGAAATTCTTTAGCTTGTTTTTAAATACTCCAAATACTGATGCCAGAGGGGTCTTTGACTATCTTGATATAATTAAAACTGCTAACGGTTGTATTTTAGCACTACCACGTTGAAAATAGATGTGTTTGAAAGCATTAAATTTGAAAATTACATTTTCATATTTAAGAATTCGTTGAATCACAATTAACTTTGAAAACACTGACGTTCCTGATGATACTTGAATACAGATGCTTTTCCAATGTTACTGAAAATTGAACGGAGTTTCAGTTGATGACATATTCTGGTAAAGCTCACCCACACTGACTGTAGACCCACAGCAATATAGAAGGAGCTGGTTGAAACTGCTGCTCAATCAGAAACTAACATGTAGGAGAGTCCATATTTAACTGGTTCACAAATGTCCATTTGGATTGGAAACCTGTCATCCTTACCTAGTCTGGCCTATATTTAACTCTAGGCACATAGTTATGTGGTTGACTGTTACCTAAATTCCCAGAGGGCACTTATGGGTAATAAATGCTCGCCTGGCCAGTGACACCCACATCCCATGAATGAATAAAGGAAGCAAGCACTTGATTATGGGGTGAACCAGTGAAGGGCTGAGTTTGCGAAGGGGAATGCTGTACCTTAATGACCTCCTTAATGTAAAATTGCTTCAAGTTCTACAGATTGACTGTTCCTTGTTTTAACAAGTTACCACACGAGTTTCAAACCAAATTGCATCAATGATTTATTTACCTCGGTCTGGTTAATGAGCACACGCAATTAAGTGTCAATAAAACACATGACCCAGTGGAATGATTAATTAAAATTACTACTCATCAGAATTCCAAATCTCAGATGCATTCTTTTGGGAACTGGGAAGGTCAGGCACTTTCTCTTCCAGCCAACACTCTCGCACCTTCTAGCAGTTGCTTTCAGAACAGCAACTAACAGCTGAGAGCAACTGGGTTTATTGATGCAAGCTGAAGTGATGGAAGAGCAAGAGGAGAACAAAAAAATAGAATCCTATGTTCAACGACAGGAAAATATGACGTTAGGTGGCTTAAGGAACGCCTGTGAGTTTAGGTCTCTTGAAAATAAGGGCATAGCACACATTAAGACAAGTCACACACTTGGGAGGCACCAAAAGGTAATGTGTGCACTTGCCTACAAAGAGAAAGCAATTCACTTCAGGAATTAAAAATCTGGCACAAATAGAAGAATTCCGCAGTACTTATAGGGAAGATCACATACTGTAGTGACTGTAACAAGGTCAGCCAGGTGGACCTCATAGAATACAGGTTCCCTGATTGGGACTGTTAATCTGGTCCAATCAGGGAGCCCTGGCTGACAGATAAGAACAGGAGTGTCAGAGGTTCTGCTCACTCTGAGAGTGGGCTCTGAGGAAGCCAAATCAGTGTCGAGGGCTCTCCGTGTGTAAATAAAGGATGACCTGGTGATGGGATATTGGCTTCTGTGGGCTTATTTCACACAAAATACCTGAAAAGGTCCAAGTGATAGGTGTTTCTCTGATCATTCCCAATTGGATATACCTAATGACACATAGGGTATAACAATGAAAAACAGGTTCTTTAATAAACTGTACTTTTTGACTATGACATTAAGATGTAATTCAACTCAACAGCTCATACTAATATAGAATAAAATCCCACATGCAGCACCCTTGATCACGAGCATGTAGAGGAAAATGTACATTATACAGATACTGCTGCACACAGCAAATTGAAAAGCACATGCTCAAAATTACAAAATAGCATATCAGCAGATGCAAGAAAATAATAAGCAAAAGCAGGACAGATGAAGTGACAGAACATTACAGCTCACCAACTATAGTATAGAGAGTATACAGTAGAGAGAGAAAAGAAGAAAGCTTGTAGACCTTCAGAAGAACTGGTTGATTTAGCTGCAGGCTTATTTGCTTGTTTTAGGCAGTCATCTTGTTCTTCATCTAAGCTGCTCAGAGCATTCAACTGGTTTACTATCTCTGTGAACAGAAGCCAGTTGAAAATAATAAGGAGGTCAGAAATTTCTGCAACAAGCAACAGAGGCAAACAACTCCCTAGAGATATTTCTTATCTGATTCATGTTATTCCTTATTTGCAATTCTCATAGGAATTTGATCTTTCTCAAATTGTGCAGCTGCATAAAAAATGAACCAAACAGATTACTTTGTTCAAAATCCTTTTGCTTGCTAACTTCCAAGTATTTAAAATACAAATGCCAGAGTTGTCTTCTACTTTTATGTTATAATTAAAGCTGCTACAGTTGTGTTTTAGCACTGCCACATTGAATTTGAGAATCACACTTCTGCAAAAGCTCCATACAATTTTAATATTTGAGGGTATTAAAATTGGGATTTGCTTTCAATCCTAAAGACTGAATAAAATACAATGCTACGTTGAGACTGGCACTTCTGATGATACTGTTACGCAGAAGAAAGTGAGTTTTAACAAAATCAATACATAAACTATAACCCTAAAAAGGGGCTCACTGTTGTGATGTGAAGAACACATGCACAAGCTTCAACTGAGCCACTGGCCTCAGTTTCCCAGTGTTGAGAGCAACAAATCAAAGACTCAAGTGGGGTAAGATTTTAAAATAAAGATGTCACTTTGGAGAGCTCCTGAATGCCTTTTAGCAGCGAGTTTCAGAACTGCATGACAGAGGTCTAGAAGCATGTCATTCTTTTGTTGCATTCTTTAAAAGAAAATGGCAGCTTTCTCTTGAACAATAAATGAAACAGATTTGTCAGACTCAGTACTCCTCCTTCAAAATAAATTCCTCTCTACACCAAGGACAGTTGTCAAAAGCCCCAAGTTCCTTAATACTTGGCAGCATTGCCAAAGAGAATCAAGCCTTTCCATAGTTTTATTTGAGATAACTTGCAAACTGAAATCAAAAGCTGCCTTTTTGTTTAATTTTATTTGTGTGGGTGTCACTGGTGAGGGCAGCAGTTTTTGTCCAGCCTTATCTACTCTCAAGAAGATGAGTTTGTGCCAAAATCAATAACCACTGAAGTCCATATGGTACAGACACTTTGATTGTGCCATTAGGGAGTTCCTGGATTTTAATTCAGCAACGAGTTATTTTCATTCATTCACAGGATGTGGGCATCACTAGAAGGTCGGCATTTATCATCCATCCTTAACTGCCCTTGTGAAGGTGGCATTAGACTGCCTTCTTGAACAATTTGCAATACTTGGGGTGCGGTGACACAGACAGCACAGTAAGGGAGGGAATTCCACGTTACCGATCCAACAAGCATGAAACCGTTCCAAATCAGGCTGGTGTGAGATTGAGGGGGGGGATCTTGCAGATGGTGGTGTTCGCACTGGATGTGCAGCCCTTGTCCTTCATTGTTGTAGTGGTTTCAGATCTGGAAGGTGCTGTTGAAGGAACCATGATAAGTTGCTGTGGTGCATCTCCAGCGAAGTGAGTGAACACTGCGGATGGTGGATAGGGTGCCAATCAAGTAGATTGGTTTGTGCTGGAGGGGTCAAACACATGTTGATGGAGCTGCACACATTCAACCAGTGAAGAGTATTCCATCATACCTTGACTCATGCCTTGTAGATGGTGGACAGGCAGCAGGGAGTCAGGTGGTGAGCTGGTAGCTGCAGAATTCCTATTTTCTGATCTACTCTTGTACGTACAGTATTTATATTGCTGGTCAAATTATCATTCTAACCAACAATACGGAAGCACTGACCTAGTGGTATTATCGATGGATTGTTAATCCACACACCATCATAACATTCTGGGGACCCGCGTTCGAATCCCACCACGGCAGATGGTGGAATTTGAATTCAATAAAAACATCTGGAATTAAGAACCTAATGAAGATAATGAATCCATTGTCAATTGTTGGAAAAATCTACCTGGTTCACTAATGTCCTTTAGGGAAGGAAACTGCCATCCTTACCTGGTCTGGCCTACATGTGACTCCAGACCCACAGCAATGTGGTTGACTCTGAACTGTCTTTTAGGCAATCAGGGATGGACAATAAATGTTGCCTAGTCAACAACGTCCTCATCCCATTAATGGATAAAGGAATAACTCCTAGAATGTTGATGGTGAAGGATTTAATGATGGGAATGCCATTGAATGTCAAGGGAAGATGAGTACATTCTCTCTCGATGGAGATAGCCATTGCCTGGCACCAACATTCCCTCTAAAGTGCATGCTCCATGGGTCAGCGCATGTGTTTGATGTGCTGCCACCAATTGCACCATTGACTTCAATTCTGGAAGTCAGTGCCACCTCAGAGATCCACACAAAAAAAAACAGAAAAAAAATCAGCATGAATGCTGCCTGTTATTTGTGTGGCATGTTATCAGCCCAACCTCAAATGTTGCTCAAGCTTTGCAGTATGCAGGTACAGGCTGCTCTATCTACTCATCTTGTTGTCATATGTGTGGCATCCCTTAATATTGTTCCAAAAATGTCATTCCAATGCAACATATTTGTTACCCTGTTCTTATTTGGTGAACAAACACATTTATCAGTGTCACCCTTCTTCAGATGTATCACATTCCTGGTTTTAAAATCATCAGCTTATCTCACGCATTTGACTAATTGTTGCCATTTAATTTCAAAGTTCTTCCAGCCTTCATTGATTTCCATTTGCAGCATTTAAGTGATGTCACTATAAAAGGTTGAGTAAAGAAGTATAAAAGCATGTTAGCAGCTGTGTTTTGACTTTATACAAATCATCAACCCTTTGAAAACATTTGCAAACAAGCCACATTTTCTATTCCTCACTATATCAAGCACAATATAGCGTCAGGAAGGCCTGCATCGCTGCACTGAAGTCAGACTCTGAAAGGTGGTCGAGCTTCCCAATAGACCTTCTACTTCCCTTGGATGCTTTTGAGGTGCCTTATCTGCAGGATGTAGCTCACAACACAAAGAGGCTGATATTAAGAATTGAATGAATATCACAATCCAGGTCCTTAACTGCTAGCAGAATAGAAATGCTTTCTTCTCTTCAGATTCAAACCCAGTTCCCCGAACTAACCCATAATGCTATCTAATCAATGTGCAGTGAATTTATACATCTGGTTCGCACATTCATCATGATTTCATAGCCTTTCATAGAGATGGTCAGCTGAAATCACAACATCCTTTGGAGTAGAGTGGTCAATTTGACATTTGCAATGGTGAACCAACTGTCACCCTGTCTGTTTATATCTTTCCTTTGGCAATTCAGTTATTGGTTAGCTTTCAGATGAAGGGTTTATCCATTCTGTAAACATACAGCCAAGACAAAAACGAAAAATACCACATCTACAGGTTAACAGAATTGGGAAAACAGATTTCTATAAGCAATTTTCACAACTGGGCTTTCTTCACAGCCCAATAATGTTTTCTTTTCAGAAACCTGGCAGAACTAAATCCCTCAATGATGGACAAAAAGCTCAGCTTCTTTTTGAGACCAGGGTGCCAAACACCACTGAAATTTCTGGAAATATTATGCCACAAAAGGTCACAATGTGCAAAACGTAGTCTCATAATGCTTTATAATTAAAACCATTGCTACCTGCTGCAAAAATATACCATGGATACGATTAAACACAAAGAATAAAAGAAGGCCTGGTCTATTACATCTGTTCCATCCTCCAAAAATACATAACATATTCTATTATCTATCCAACTCATTCAATCTCCCAAGGAAACAGGTTACAAAATTACAAAGTGTAAATCAAGCAGAATATTCAGCTAATTTTCCAATGGCTTGCACCATTATATATAGCACCATTAACATTGGAAAAACATCTTAACCACTGTCTCATTCAACTGTGAGTAGTTGCCTTTCTCAGTGTGACATTTTAAGATCTCTGCAGCCTTGTTTCTCAATTCCGTTCCTAGCCACGCAGCCACTGATGGGAAGAAACAGCCTTCAGGTCTTGTAATCCATTGTGCTGCACACAACACCACCAGACAGCAATGTCACAGCATCCTGAGCTCCCAGTTCACTTGACTGCCGTTGTCTCACAATGATTAGATAAAATAATAGCCCAAAAGGCAATTGCAAAGAGATAAGGAACTTTGAACTGCTCAATTGTGATTTTGTGGATACACCACTGATAATTGAAATATCCCAATTTACCACTTTCCTTGATATTGCCTTAACTCAACCACTGGAGAAGTTTACTGTTAAATATAGACTCAAATAGTTAGAAAACTAACTCTCCTCATCTGCCTCGCCATATTTACCCTACCAAGCCCCCTAAAAATCTCATATGCTTCAATAAGGTCTCCACTCGTACTCATTGGAGTTTAGGAGATTAAGTCTAGCCTACTCAACCTCACCTCATAAAAAAGTCCCTCCATAGCCAGAAACAACCTCGTGAATGTTCTCTGGACTGCCTTCAATGTCAGTATATCTTCCCTTGGATAAGGGGCCCAAAATTGTTCACGGTATTCCAGCTGTGGTCTGGCTGGAGCCTTCTATAGTCTTAGAAGAACTTTCCTATTGTTTGAAAAAAAAAGCCAACATTTTATTTGCCTTCCATAGTGCCCACTGAACTTGGATTTTAGCCTCTTATGATTCATTTACACAGACCTCAAATCCCTCTGTGCTCCAGCTTTCAGTGGTCTCTCTCCATTTAAATAATAATATTTATCTTACCTAAGTGCATTGCCTCACATTTCCCTACAATATAATCCAAGCTTTTGCTCAGTCACTTAACCATTTTGGCACCTGTTGTGCAAACCAGAGTGGTCAAGGAAAGTATTAAGACTACAAAAATTGAAATTAATTGGAAGATGCTTACATTTCTTTGAAAGGGAATGAAAAACAGAAAAAAAAAATTGGTGGTATTTGTCTTTTAAAATCCATAATTTGAGAGGTGTTGTTATTCGAAACAACCAAAAATACAGCTGATGACATATCTGGCTCTTATACAGATAGTCGAGTTCCCAGCTACACCAAAAGTATCCTTTGGCCATGTGGATTGGCTAGGGAACTATTCTCAAGTCTGATCTAATTGTGCCTTGCACTCAGGTGAGTGGTTCCTGACCTCCCACTGAGCATTGTAGTATTGTTAGGATAAGAAGCACACTGGCAATTCCATCATGAATTTTTATTATGGAATCGCATATCATGTAATTCCCTCATTCCTATTAGCTTCAATACAAATTGGACACAAAGATGGCTCACTATGTAAGTTAGTCCACATGTCCTAAGACTGAGCCTTCTAGAGCAGTGAGATTCTTAAGCTCATGGCCTGTTTGTGCCCAGTCAACTCACATCATTGAGGCCATCTGATGGGGCATAATTAACCTCAGCGTTTTCAACAAAGGAATAAAATTCAGTCAAGATCCTCACAGCTGTTGGAAGCTCTAATTTCTCACTGTCAATCCATCTCACCACCCCTACCCTCACCTTTCTCCAGTCAAATAAGCCAACTATACTCTCAGACTCAGTGACAAATGAAATTACTTTAAATAAGATATGGGTATTAACGCTCTGAGAGTTATATCTTCAAACAAATCAGAAGAAGAGAAGCAAATTGGCAGAATAGAAGTTAAAGTCACTTCAATTTTACTATAAAAAACATAATTGTGGGAACTATTTTAAGCATCTACAGTCAATATTTTAATATTCAAATGTTTGAGCAGCAACATTTTAGACATTTCTTTCATTGGGTATTTATCAAATCCTTTCAAGAAGGACAAGAAAAATAGATTCACATACATTTTCATAACTTGAGAATAATGTTAAGAATCAAAAGAGCTGTTCATCAAATCTAAACCAAAAAAAAAATCACTAAAATAGTTTTGGTTTAATTTTTGTTTTATAATTTTAATCCTAAATGAGGAATGTTTTCCGTTCATTGCTTCCTCACAATTTGGCCATTCAAATCTGACACATCATCAGAAATTCCCCACAGATGACATAATCCTTTAGGGCAAAGTAACATATTGAATGAGTTATTCATAAATTGGCCCGGCAAATGATTTATGAAATTAAAATAATTACTAGTTATCACAAAGCTGTTATGTAAATCAAACATTAAAAAGAAAGAAAATAATCTCAAGAAGAATTTTGCTTCCCACTGCTGCAACAAACTATTTTAAGGGAAGGTAGAGCTAACGTTAGTTTGACTAGCAGACAAAATTTAGCAGTGTAAGTTCACTTAAATGTTTGCTTTCTACTCATTAATCTATCTTGACACAAAATGATTTGCAGAGAATCAGATAGTAACCAGGAGTTAGTCAAAATGGAAACATCCAATTAGCGTTGAAAGATCAATTTTTAAACTGGTTTCCTTTTTAACACAAGTTATTCTATGCAATTTTAAAACACACATAAATATGGCAAGACTCCATTTAAATTTCTATTGATTATTACACTCTATAGGAGAAATGCAAAATTACACAGGTGAGTGTAATTTTTATAGAAATACCTTGTAGATAATTATAGTACATTACTAAAACATTGAGATTTTAATGCAATTCATTCACATTCAATGATCCATTAAAAAACCCAACAAATTGCTTTGCTTCGTTTGGCATATTCTACAATCAAAATAAAGCTTATAATGACATATTACATACAATGAAGTACCAAGAAAATGCGACCCACAGGATGTTCATCAGCATTGTTGCAACTAAACTTAAAGATGTTATAAAGAATTACGTTGCAGCTGTAACTACAGACTAAGCAATATAAACCTGATGAACACTTCATTGCTTGAAATTGTTTGTTGTTAGGCTAGGAAGCCTATTTGGACAATTTGGCAAAGCTGTTTCTTAAATGAATGAACTTATCATAGCAGAGAAATCCCTTCTAAACTGTTATCACTTAAGAAATCAAGATGCACCACTTCAAATTAATCTTAAAGAATCACTGAATTAATGCTAAGATCACATTGTCCTGCAGTTAAAAAATGGTCAAGTTACAACGTGGTAAACAATTCACAAATTCAAAGCAAAGTGAAGGCTGTGGTTTCAATCTAAAGTCATACAAAGCAAGTGAAATGCAGTTCAAGTTCAATTCAAGTTAGCAACATGAAGTTGATGCACTGTACTTTATTGCCACTACAGTATCAATTTTGAAAATAATAAAATCAGTCATTAATTAAACATGTGCATGACAATTTCAACTTAAATTATGACACTCAGCAGCTGATCTTTTTTGAAAAAGTGTAAAATTGACAAATATTGATCATGAGACTCAAGATGGTTAAATACTTCGTACTTTGTTACTAAATTTCAACCAACAACTCTGGTTTGCATAATCTTGCCATGTAATTCAACTCTTGGAGTTCAAGCATTATTCTAGTAAATTTCACTTCCCCAAAGCCAATTAATCCTTTGTATGATGCAATGACCAGGAGTGTACATAGCAATCCAGCTGTGGTCTAACCAGGGCTTTGTACAACTGCAGCTTGACTTCTAATTCTGAGTGCTTTAGACATTCAGAAGGCCAAAATTCCATTAGCCTCTTTGACAATCTTCTCTACCTATCAAAAAACTTTTTATGATCTGCGTTCATGGACTCTTAAGTCATTTGCCGATCATATGGTTCAATAATTTCCTAATATACCAATCAGGAATCCAAACTGAATAATAGGATAAGATCGGTTGGATAAGTTAACTACATGTTTAATGAAAATAAATCAGTTATGGTAAATTGTTTATACCAAAGGACAAACATACCCAACATTAGCCACAGAAACACAGACAAGCTACATTACTCCTTTTATCAAAAAAAATTATCATTTTTATTCTGACCAAGCAGAACACAAACAATTAATTATTCATTACTACGTCTTACAGAATTCTCAGAGGAAAAAAAGCATGAAAACTGCAAACATGGAATGGTACAGCAACACAAAATCCGAAGCGTGATTTCTGTGCACCAGTGAACATCTTTCTCTCCAAACATGTTAAAATTGACAGAGATAAGAGAATCAAATATCCTAGACAAACATTCAAATACTACTGCCATAAAAAAAAGTTCAGTTTTTTTTATTTTAATTAATGTTGAACAGTTTTTACTGCACAGTTTGGAGTGAATGGTGACGCCAAGAACATGAACACCTCATAGTGAATTGTTTTTACAGCCATAAACAACCTTAAAGTATGTCTTTCTGAATTTGGCAGTAAATATGTCAAACCTGTAATTTTTGCTGACTTCTCCTCTTGATTCACTCGGTTTTCATCATCTTCCTCATTTTCTTCCTCAAAGTCATCCAAGTTTCCAATATCAGCTTGTTTCATACTCATCAGACTAGCCAGACTTTGCATATCCTCATCCCTGTTCATCAGAAACATAACTAGTCAAAAACTTCATGCACATAATTCAGAAAGCTTGTTGACTAATCAAGTTTTATTTTTTTAAAAGCAAAACATCAGGTAAGGAGTCGAGACTATTGCTGAGGATCCCAAATATCTTAGAGAATTTGCCCAGTGAATCATTGGAATGTGCAGGCCATGCACTTCCCAAGTTTGATGACTGAGATAAGTTAAATAACAGAGATCAATTGGGACGCGAGAATGGGAAGAGCAGTCAGTGTCCACTCATTAAGAAGGTGAAAAACAAAAAAGGGTTTCTTATTCCCAATTGTTATTTAATAATGACCGATGTGACCCGCAAGCCAAAACAGGTCTGATGGTGAACTGGCCACTCTCGGGTGAACTTTTTTTCTTTATTATTCCATAGGACAGGAAACAATAAAAGTATGGGCCGTACGGAAGAATGTGGAAACAAAACTGGCTCCATGATCCAACAACCAGGTGGTGATTGATATACACACAGATAATTTAATAAACAGGAATACTAGAAACAAAGCCTTTATATAAAAAGGTATGCTGCCATCAGATGCTAATCACTCTGATTTTATTTGGATTAATACACTAAATGTTTTATATTGCATAATTTTTATGCAAATATGATCCAACTATCTAGAATAATCAATAATTTATTGGAGTTTGGTCTGCACTGAAGTTGTTGCTCTTCAATTCAAAAGAAGGAAACATCACACATGCTAATGTCTCATTTTAAATTAACTTTATATTCACAGAAATTATCTTAAGGCATTTTAAGCTTTCTTGACTGATATTGACAGGTTAGTTGTTTTAATTTTCATTTGCAGATTAAAAAAAAGTATCTGTACTTAACATAGTTTCAAAATCAACAAGAAAAACACATGTTACCTCCTAAATGAAGAATAAAACAAAGAACTGCACATGCTAAAAATCAGAAACAAAATTAAATACGGTTAGAAAAACTCAGCAAGTCTGGCAGCATCAGTGGAGAGAAAGCAGAATTAATGTTTCGGGTCCAGTGACCCTTCATCAGAACTCAACAACATGTTTCTTGTTGAGAGCTTTTAGATTTCATAGTTAGCAAACTCAAAGATACTTTTAGGCCACCATTTGCCATCTGACAAGGTATGAAGAAAACATTGAGGTTAAAATGCAAATGAAACATCTGGGAAATGTTCAGGTCAAGTTCAAAGAAACTTACGTTGCTTTGCCTTCTCTCAAGAAAATGCACGATAAAGAAAACTGCAGTGTGGCAGCAACAATTTTTTTAGACAATGGCTTGAATTTCAGCTTTACATCAGTTTGAGTAGGCATGGGGCTCGCATACTGCTTCATGTTAATACTACTGGTGGCAAGAGCTTTTCTACGACCAGAAGGTGATTCCTAGGAAAGAGAAAATATCAGTGAATAAAATCTGCTCCACTGGATTTAACAAACTGGTATAACTTTCAGGGTATCAACTAGCATTTCTACTGACACATTTTGAATGAAAAACCTAACTATGCCAAAATGCAGAACAACAACATTTTAGTCTACATTTTGGGAAACAACATTGGTGAAATAACATGACCTATTTACATTTCTCAATACTTTCTGATTTAGTTGATTAAGTTAACAACTTATTCAGTGTCTTCTGGTCTGGCCCCAGCTTAAATACAATGCTAAACTTTCTGTCTCCATGTATGTTAACTTCTGCATATAATAGATTGCACTTGTAGCCTGTGATTGAAGTTGTACACATAAAATGTGGACCAGTAGTCCAATATTTAAAAGAAATGTCCTTTACTCATTTGCCTTCCATCAAGATCCATGAAATTGAATGTGCTGTCTTACAAATTCAGCAAATAAAAACATCCTCCACCATTTGAGTACCATTTTTGTATATCAGCATAAATAAATCATTAGCAATTCATTCAAACATGACATTCGTCATGCAATCTACTAACTGGAAATACACTCTGTGCAGACACAGATCATAATACCAAAAAATGCAAACAGTTGAGAACTTTAGGCAATTATACATTAGTGGATTTAATTACGTTGACAACTGACAAAATCTCAAGTTGCTCAATTTTTGGAGATACAATAAATTTACTTATTATTGTATCAATTAACGAACAACACAACTGTAGCACAAGTCTTGGCAAGATATTAAATGAAGGTAGAACTGTACAAAGTATAATATTAGGCTTTCAGTACGTAATTAACATTCTGAAAACTTCATTTTGCCTTTATTGATGTCCACTGCTAGCAGGCATATATTTCAGATATTCAGCAGTACAGTACTTGACATTTCTGTTGATATATGAGCTGAGCAGAATAAGTCAGAAATGTAACATGCCATCCTTCATAAAAAGTCTTGTTCAAGACCAGCCTTATCTGAAGATTATGGCTGGCTGCATTATACAGAACTAATAGTGCGTGTAGATACCTTAAGAATGAATTCGAAAATGCATCAAACACTCGAGAAGGATTTAGGCCACTTGGAAGAAATACTTAAGAATATGCAAATAATCTCAGCAGAATTAGGTTTAACAGATTTGACTAGTACAAACAATAAAGGTGCTCTTTTCCCTTGCTGCCACTGTCAATCAGTGAGCAAGATTAATGCCGTAGGTTCTGAAAAACCTGTAAAATGAAATAAGCACTGCACAATAATGGCCCAGCAATTTATTATAATACTGCTATCATTCTGCTGTTACTGTCAATACAGTTAAGTAGCTCACTATCAGCAAGTGAAGTGAAAATGGTTGCATGCTGTCTCCAATCTTTAAACAACACTCATTACATCTCATGTAGCAAAGATTGTCACAATATCTTGTTTTTGTTTAAAGTCAATTTTATGCACACAATTTGTATGGATGATTAATAAAGCATTCATTCAATTTCATTTGATTCAACAGACTCATGGTAATTAACTATTTATCTTCAGTGCAATGAATGTATTATGAAATGATTTTCAAATACAATAGGAAAAACTGAGTGAATCATACAGTAGTTTTCAAATTGCATCAATGTAAAGCTAGGACATGAAGTTGTTTATCCAAGGGAAGGAACAAATACTTCCATGCAATGAGAGGCAATGATTGGGCTTCATACTGCTATATAATTTGTAATGAAGCCTTCACTTTAAGGTTTAAGTATACAGTTTTAAAAGATTTCCATTCTTCTGTGAACACCTTTAACATTCTTAAACAATCAGTTCTTCTAAATTGAAAAAAGTTAACCATCACCCAGAAAGGACCCTTGAACATGGGTCTTTGCATGGTATGGACCAATTGTTCCTAACTCACTGTTGCAAAACAGGCACCAGTGTCAATATGAAATCTGTACACAAATACCATTAAGAAATATTCTAACCTTTGTAAAAAAAAAACTTGGTTGTCATGGTCCTCTGAGAAACTTAATTTATTCAGGCCAAACTACATTTCTAAAATTATAGCTATGCCACAAAAACTTGAAAATTCCTTTACACAGAGGCCCATTAGAGAGATTCCCATTGAGTTCTCCAACTCCACAGAAAAGATACCTAGTTCTAGGTGTTTCACTATCAAAGCCAGGCTAGTGACAAATTAATGCTTAGACGTAAATGACAAAACAAATGCAATTGGCCAATTTAATAGCCTGTGAATGAATCAGTATGCACACCCTATTAAGATGCTAAGTTATAGATCAAAGGCATTCTCACACCTGGTAAAGCTTGATTAAATCGCAAGCATGAATACTGCCCAGTTCAACAATGAGTTCTGCCTGGGAATGCGCACTTACTTTGCAAACCTTGACCTCTGCAGTTTTGAAGGCTGTAATTTCATCATGTGAGAAAAATACCAACTAAATAAAGAGCACCTTTACAGGTGTTTTCATATGGTTAAAAAGAGCAAGACAAAGCAGTAGGTAACTGAGTCACTATGAACTCAATGCTTAAATTCTCAATGCATTGAATTTTGTCATAACATTCATAAGTCAGCTTTCCTATTCATTTGAATTTTTTAAAAATCTTAATTTTGGTTTGAAAGTATTAGGGCAAAAAACGTTCCAATTTATGTAAGATAACATGAACAATTTACTAAACTGCACAAAATGCTCATGTATTGCATTTGGTGAATTTCTATTGTGATGAGGGGAAAGGCTAAATCTACGTTAATATTAAATTATTTTGATGAAAAAACAGGCTAGGCCCTGAACGTTGACAGTCAAAATTATTGATTTCAGAATCAGTAAAATAAATCCTGCTATACCAAAATGGCAGTCGAAGCACTCTTGGGATGCTGTAAGTGTGTGGTAGTAGTGGTGATAGGGGAAGAGAGAGAGATAGTTGCAGCAGATCGCTGCCAGTGGCCTCCACTAAACCTTGTACTTTGTCTCAAAATTAGATGCCAGAGAACCAATTTCTTTACCTTAAGCTGTTGTTAACAAACAGACTAAAAGAAGCAGCAGCAAAACTTATCAGTTTCTCCAGCCTCCTCTCTTTTATTCATTCACAGGATATGGGCATTGCTGACTGGGTCAAATTGGAGAAGATAGTGGTGAGCTGCCTTCTCAAACTGCTCCAATCCATGGGGTGTAATTAGAACCTACAATGCTGTTAGAGAGGAAAGTTCAAGATTCTGACCCGGTGACACTAAAGGAACTGCAACTCAGTTCTAAGTCAGGATAGAAAGTGATTTGGAGAGGACCTTAAAGGGATTGGTGTTCCCATGTATCAGCTGCCCCATCCTCTTTTATCCTTAACCATTGAAATTCAAGAATTAAGAAATCAACAACAGAGTAACTAAAGGAAGGTGCATTGGACACAGAACGCATAGGATGGATTTAAAGATTTGATTAAGGAAGAAAAAAGAAAAGTCAAGAAGAAAATTAAAATTTAAAACATATAACCTAACAAATTACTACTTGGAGGCATGACTCAAACAGCTCAACAGCTCTCTTGGCTACAGAGCATTACTGACATCACATTTACATTCATAATGTTGTAAAAAGGTACGTGTTCTGTTAAACTATGAGCCCCAACTTCTAGTTGTGAATTCAATGAACAATTAACATGCAAATCCAGCAAGTACTTAAAAATAAAGGATTGGGAAGTTGAGGGGGAGCTGTGTCAAATGATGGTGTGGTACATATCAACCAACGAGTTATGAAGATTCACAATTTACACGGATGATTCCGAAAACTTGTTGGTTGGTTTGTGTATTAATAATAGGGTGTATCAGGAATCACCCGTTTCTCCAGGTAGATGTAGCCCATGTTGAGGATTAATTTTTGAAATCCAGTCTTCCTTTCTGTATATGCATAGTTGAAGATAGAATGAGAAAGTGACGATAACAAGCACAAAATGTAGACATACTCTACGAATAGAGCTGGAGACGAAGTACTCCTCTCTAATATTTTTATAAATTGAATAGCTCTTAATTTTAGACATATAATTCTTGCCATTTCTGCCAAGTACTGATAACGCTTACAACTAAAAGAAAGAAATAAGTCTGCAATTCAGGACAGGGCCTTACAAAGTAGAAAATGATGAACATGGAAAGAATAGCAGCATGGCATGAAATTCGTGAAGCGAGAGTGCCCCCAGGTGATTTTCCCATTATGTGATGACAATTCCTATTCGTACAAGCAAATTGTCTAAGAGAAAAGAATACATACCAACTATTCACAAAATTAGAGGTAAATTAGATCCCTTTAATCACCTATCTAGATCATTATGGAAATTTAAACCAGATGCCATTACACAATACCTGCGAAATATAATACATGCATGACAACTTAATTGAATTCAAATTAATTTTGTTGGTCAGAGCTTGAATTTCATGGCATTCCATTAGTATGGGTGCACTGGAATAAAATATGGGACACCAAGTCAGCTTCTTAGCATTTAACAGTTTACCAAAAAAATTTCCAACAATGTGTTGCGTCTGTAGGAATACTAGTATAATTGGAAACACTATTTACAATTTTCGCTTTTGATATAATCTCAATAGCAAGGTTAAATTCTGTTACAAAATTTCAATTTGAATCTAATTTCTTTGCGTATTAATTCAGCAGTGTGTGCCTATTTTGCACTTTTGGTTTTTTTATCCAACTTGGAGCCAAATATCTTTTGATTCCTGAAAGAGGGCAAAAGCATCCACCTTGTACTGAAGCCTCCATCAGAAGGTCACATACATATGAACAAGAGCAGGAGCAGGCCATTCAGCCTTTCAAGTCTACTCCACCATTCAATAACATCACGGCTGATTGGACTGTAATGTCAAACCCACATTTCTGCCTCTCCGATAACTTTTGGCCCCCTTGCTGAACAAGAAACTACCTCTCTCTGCATTAAAAATATTCAAGGGCTTTGATTCCACTGCCCTTTCAAGTAGAGCATTCTAAAGAATTACAAGCCTCAGAGAAAAAGTATCATCTCATCTCTGTTTTAAATAGGCAACCCCAGATTTTTAAACAGTGTCCCCTAGTTCTAGATTCTCCCCATGGGAGAAGGGGCATCATCTCCCCAAAGAAGAAACATCCTTTCCCCATGTACTCTGTCAAAACCCCTTAGATCTGTATGTTTCAATCGAGTCTCCTCTTACACTTTTAAACTTCCGCAGATACAAGCCTAGCCTATCCAATCTTTTCTCACAACACAACCTCTTCCATCAGGCAAAGGATACAAAAGCTTAAACACACATACCAACCAGTTCCCTGCTCTTATTAGACTTCTGAATGGACCTCTCAAACTTCAAATCTAATGTTGACCTTGCTTTTTGCGCACCTTCTTTGCAGCCGTAACCTTCTATTCCTCGTTCTGTTCTATCATCCTCTGATTTTTGAATGGTATGATCTGCCTGTACTGCATGCAAAACAAAACTTTTCACTGTACCTATATCTTCTCTGAACTGCTTCCAATGTATTTACATCCTTCCTAAAAATGAACTTATACTGTGCACAGTACTCACCAGTATAAATGAAGCATAACTCCCTTTTATATTCAATTCCCCTCACAATAAAAAAACTCTATTAATTTCCCTAATTATTTGCTGCACCTGCATTTTCACTTCAGTGATTTATGCACTACTCAACTTCCTCTGCATCTCAGAGCTCTTGAAATCCCTCACCATTTCAATATTTTGCTTCTTTACTTTTCCTGCTAAACTGGAAAATTTCACATGTTCCCACATTATACTCCATTTGCCAGATTTTTGTTCACTGATTTAAATTTTCTATATCCGTCTAACCGATTGCTATCCTTCTGCCCTCTTCACAACTTACTTTCCTAACTACCTTTGTTTTGCCAGCAAGTTTAGCAACCACACTTTCCATTCATTCATCTACATCATTTATACAAATTGTAAACAATCAGGGTCCCAGCATTGATACCATTAGTGCAAGGAACAAGGTTTAAAACAAGAGCAGAAATTGCTGGAAAGACTCCACTGGATTTCAGAACTGAAGAAGGGTGACTTGACCCAAATCATTAACCCTGCTTTTTCTCCACAGATGCTGCCAAACCTGCTGAACCTTTCCAGCAATCTTTGCTTTTGTTTCTGATTTCCGGCATCAGCAGTTCTTGTTTTTTTGATTAACATCTAATATATTTAGGGGAACGTATGGAGGAATTCAGTAACCAATTGCTTTAACCTTTATTGGAATTAAAGGTGAAAGGTATATTTTAAATAATTTAATATTAACGTAGCTTTAGCCTTTCAGTATTTTTTAAATGAATTTACAAATAAAAATTGTTAACGTTCTTCACACATCTTGAACTGAGGACTCTCACCTTAAAGCACAGAGTACAGGTGCAAAAAACAGACCATATATGCCTATGACATTGTATCATGTAGGATCAAATGAATAGCTGTGGTTTGCTCACTCTTCTCCATTCAGATACCAACGGTCTGGCAGAATTCAGGCAATGATAAATAAATGACCAAAATTTTCTTTTTGGCAAATATGGAGCATTTTGCTGCTTCAATATTTGGCTAACCTACTGTTTCATTTATTTATATAAGAATTTCAGTACATAACTGGTTCAAATATGTTCGTGCACTTTTAATATTGGCTAAATTCCTAAATAGAAGAATTCAAGGGTTCTTTGAAATTTCTTCTGCAACATACATTTAATTTTGTAAACATGAACCAGAGTACCAAATAAACTCAAATTCTAACTTGTAACTCCAACTGTGAAAGCAACTAAATATTTTTCAGAATCCCTGAAACATTAAAATCTGTTGTTGCATAACTATGGAACATGCAATGTTGAAGCTCATTTAGCCTATGTCACTACAGAATGAGGTCTGCAGACTTTGCACATGACCTGCAAGGTCTTGGATTATCAGCCATAAACCTCTTAGAGAGTTAAACTTGGCCGGCGAGACCACCCTGTATCCACTGCACTCGGCTGGATTATCCAGCAGTAGAAGTTAAGCCAGCTGAGTTAAACTACAGAACTATCTTGGCCATCTGCACCATCAACTGATATACAAAGGCAGCTACTGTTTTAGGTGTTAACAATGACAGTTGGCCTACCTCACAGTACTAGAAATAGTTTCTGCAGTCCTCTAAAATAGCTTATTCAGCTACATCTGCTACATTTTAATTAATCACATTAATCGACCAAAGTAACATAAAGCACTTAAAAAGGAACAAAGAACTCTAAGTGTGATAAAGCTAATCCAAGTTCTCTACCGCATTGTTACAAATTCTATGCTGCTCTAATTAACCAATGTAATTTGTACTTGAATAAAAACTCAGATATTCATTACCTTTCACAACAAAGAATTGAAAATAATTATAAGAATAAATTCTTACAATGAACACTAAACGTGCAAACAGAACATAATGTTTAAAATGAACTTATCTGAAACCAGAAGCAAACATGAGTTTTTTTTTTGTGCACTGTAATTTTAGTGTAATGTTAGACAACTAGCAGCAGGATCAGCTACTCTCTAGTCATATACAGCAAGGTTACAGCAATAGAAAAACTCATGCTACAGTAAACATTTTCCAAGCTGTGTTCTTTTTGTACCAAAATCAATTTTGCACCTGTCACATAAACCATCCTGGAGACTTTCAAAAGTGTTAGTTTAATGCACTTAGCAAGGCTCATGGGAATTTGGTTAAAAATGAACAAATATATTTCATACAAGACTCTTGGAGCAATTTGTCAGAAAACTATCTAACAGTATGCTAGAAATTTAATAAACATATTAATCTAGTAGCATTACTGAAGATAATGCAGGTTCCCCCAGTTGAGTATTTCTGTTTGTCATTTTCTGCCAGCAGCTGTTTTGTGGGAAGGCATAAAAACAGACTGTAAAGGTTTCTATACAAACATACAAAATAAAAGCAGAAGCAAACCATCCAGCCCGTCAAGTCTGCTCTATCATTTAATAAGATCATAGCTGATTTCTTGGTGCTTTGAATTCCATTCTGCCATCTATCCCCAAAAACCCTGGATTGTCTTAAAAGTATGCAATGACCTTGTCTCTATTGTCTTTTGAGGCAGACTGTTCCAAAGGTGCACACCCCTCAAAGAAAAAAAATCCCATCTCTATCCTAAAAGGGATGTCCCCTAACTGTAAAAGTGTCTTGTAGTCTGTACTACTCACCCACTAAAGGAATCATCTTTTCCACGTTCACCTTTTCAAGACCATTTAGGACCTTACACATCAATCAAGTGATCCCTCACTCTTCTAAAGTCCAGTGGAAACAAGCACAGTCTATCTAACCACCAAACAACCCACTCATTCCAGGTATCAGTCTATTAAACATCCGGCAGCACATTTTCATCTTTCCTTAAATAATGAGACCAAAAGTGCACCCAGTATTCAAGACGTGGTCTCACCAACGCTCTGTATAATTCAAGCATAGCATCTTTACTTTTATGTTCAATTCCTTTTGCAATGAAGTATAGCACCTTGTTAACCTTCTTGATTACATGCCGTACTTCTGAGGAAGGGTCATCGGACCCAAAACGTTAACTCTGATTTTTTCTTCACAGATGCTGCCAGGCCTGCTGAGCTTTTCCAGTAACTTCTGTTTTTGATTCTGATTTACAGCATCCACAGTTCTTTCGGTTTTCAATCCTCTAGGGACCGTGGTTCAAATCCCTCCATGACAGATGATGGAATTTGAATTCTGATGATGTCAAATGATGACTATGAAACAGCTGTCCAATTATCAGAAAACCCCACCTGGTTCCCTAATGTCCTTTAGGGAATAACCTTATCTGACCTACATAAGACTTCAGACCCACAGAAATGTGGTTGACTCTGAACTGCCTTCTGAAAAGCCTACCAAGCCACTCAGTTGTATCAACCATTAGAAAATCTCAAAAAAAGCAACAGACTAACCATTTGGCATTGACTAAGCCACTGAAAATGACAATGGCAAAAACAGCCCAGCCAACCCTGTAAATCTTTATTAACATGTCATACCAAAACTGAAGGAGCCGTCTCACATACTAGTCAAGCAACAGCTCAAAATAGTCACATCCACGGAATCATACCTTGTGAACACTGTCCTGGATGCCATCGACATTCACATTTAAGTTGTTAATGTACATAGTGAACAGCAAGGGTCTCAAAACTGATCCTTTTGGTAGACCGCTGGTCACAGGGTTCCAATCACAAAAGCAACCCTCCACCAACATCCTTTTCCTCCTATTTATAAGCCAATTTTGGATTCAGTTTGCCAACTTGCCTCGGATCCCATGGGCACTTACCTTTTGGGCCAGTCTTCTACATAAGACCTTGTCAAAGATGTTACTAAAGCCCATGTGACCACATCAACTGCATTACCCTCATTGATATATTTAGTCACCTTTTCAAAGATACTCAATTAAATTAGTCAGACATGATGCCCCTCCAACAAATCTTTGGCCATTCTTGATTAATCCATGCCTTTCCAAGTGTTGATTAATCCTGTCCCTCAGAATTTTTTTCAATAATTTCCCTGCAGCTGAACTGTAATCTAACTTAGCCTATCCCTGCTTCCCTTTTTGTAAGAAGGAACCACATTAGTTATTCTCCAGTTATCTACTACTATACCTGAGGCCAGCGAAGTATTAAATATCTCCATGAGATCCCCAGCAATTTCCTTCCATAGTAGCCTGGGATACACCTGATCAGGCTCTGGGGGTTTATGTACAAATATGCTGACTAAAACATCTAATACTTCCTTCATATTAATCTTAATGCATTCTAGAACCTCACCATCCCAACTGAAATCCCTAGCTACAATGTCTTTCTCTGTGAACACAGATGAGAAATATTCATTTACAATCTCACCCATATCCTCTGGCTCCATGCACAGGTTACCTCTTTGATGTCTAATAGGCCCCATTCTTTCCCTGGTAATCCTTTCACTCTTCAGGGTTTTCCTTGATCCTATCAGCCAAAGATATTTCATGGCCCTTCTAATTTCCTTTTCAAGCAATCTCCTACTTTTGAAGAGCCACCCCTGTTTTTAATATGCTGACCTGACATATACTTCCTTTTCTTTATCAAACTCTCAGTATCCCTTTTCGTTCAGGATTCCCTGGACTTGCTGCTCTTGCCCTTCACTCTTAAAGCATCTCACTGGTCCTGAATTCTTTCTTTACTTCTTTTAAAAGACTCATATTTTCCAAATGTAGACTTACCTGGAAGTAGCTGTGCCCAGTCCATGTCTGCCAGATCTAATGATATTGAAATTGGCCTTCCCTCAATTTAGACACAACTTCTACACTATTCTTAAACATAGAAGATAGGAGCAGGAGGAGGCCATAACCTTTGATCCCATTCACACGAAGTACTATACCTAGCTGCCTTTTGGATACATTCAATGTTTTGGCCTCATCTACTTCCTGTGGTAATGAATTCCACAGGCTCACCACTCTTTGGGTGAAGAATGTCTCCTCATCTCCGTTCTATATGGTTTACTCCGAACCCTCAGTCAGTGACCACTGGTTCTGGACACACTCACCTTTGGGAATATCCTCCCTGCATCTACCCTGTCTAGTCCTGTCAGCATTTTATAAGTCTCTATAAGATCCCACTTCATTTATCTATCCCTTTCCATCATGACTGTGAAACTTAAGAGTTATGGTCACTACCCCAAAATTCTCAATCATCAGTAAAGAGTCATCAACAGCCCTATTACACAGCGCCTGCTCAGCAATGACCTGCTCAATGACTCCCAGTTTGAATTCTGCCAGGGCCACTTGGCTCCTGACATCCGTACTGTCTTAGTTCAAACATGGACAAAAAAAGCTGAATTTCAGAGGCAATTCCCCTTGACATCAAGGCTGGATTTGACAGAGTGTGGCATCAAGGAGCCCTAGCACACTGGAATCAATGCAAGGCGAGGGAAAACTCTCCACTGGTTGAAGTCATACTTAGGACAAACGAAGATGGTTAAGGTTGTAGAGGTCAGTCATCTCTGCATGAGTTCCTCAGGGTAGTTTCCCAGGCCCAAACATCTTCAACTGCTTTATCAATGATCATCCCTCCATCATAAGGTCAGAGTGGGGATGTTTACCAATGGTTGCACAATGTCCAGCACAATTCGCGACTCCTCAGATACTGAAGCTGTCCGTGTTCAAATGCAAAAAGCCTGGACAATATCCAGGCTTGGGCTGAAAAGTGGCAAATAACCTAACTGGCAGGCAATGACCATCTCCAACAAGTGACAACCTAACCATCACCCCTTGACATTTAATGGTATTACCATCACTTAATACTCTAATATCAACATTTTGGGGGTTACCATTGACCAGAAACTCAACTGACCTAATGTTGTGGCTACAAGAGCAGGTCACAGACTAGAAATTTTGGAGTGGGTAACTCACCTCCTGACTCCCCAAAGCCTGTCCGCTATATACAAGGCACAAGTCAGGAGTGTGTTGGAATTCTCCCTACTTACCTGGATGAGTGCAGCTCCAACAGTCAAGAAATCTGACATCACCCATGACGAAACAGCCTGTATGATTGGCACCACATCCACATCCCTCCACCACCAATGCTCAGTAGCAGCAGTATGTAACATTTACAAGATGCATGACAGAAATTCCTCAAGGTTCCTTATAAAGCGCCTTCCTAGCCCATGGCCACTTCCATCTAGAAAGGCAGTAGATACATGGGAACGCCACCCCCGGCAAGTTCCCCTCCAAGCCACTCACCATCCTGACTTGGAATCATATCGCCATTCCTTCAGTGTCATTGGAGTCAAAATCCTGGAATTCCCTCCCTAACAGCATTATGGGTCTACCTACAGCACATGGACTCCAGCAGTTCAAGGAGGCAGCATATCACCACATTCTCAATGACAAGTAGAGATGGGCAATAAATGCTGGCATAGCCAGCAACTCCTAAATCCCCTGGATGAATTAAACAAAAGATCAGACAACATCAGTGAAAAGAGGAACAGAGCTTTTCCCATCATTCATGGCGCTGAAACTGGAATGTTCCATAAATAAATTAACTACCTCAAGCTTTGAAAACCACTCAATGAAACTCTTTCAAGTCACAGGTTTGAAACCTTAACACTTCCTATCTCCATAGTTGCCACCAGGCATGCTGAACTCTTGCAGAAATTTCTATTTTGACTTAAAACTTCCAACATCTACAGTATTTTATTTCCAACTCATTCGGGTATTATTGAATACTCTGATGAAATGTTATCTGGAAGCAAAGTTGGAAGAATCTCAACTCCCAGAGAGAGTTCAGCGCTCCAGGTTACATGTGTTCCAGATACTGATCAATCATGGACAGTGACCTGAAGAACTGCCAACCTGCCACAAGAGTTGGCTTATTTTGTCATCTTGAAGCCACCTTGATCTTAAAGAGAACTGAAGTGAGAGGACTGCAATTAAATCTCAGAGTTCAGTTGATAATTATAAATGGTGTGATTTTTGCTCTGTTTGTCATGTGAAACTATAATTTGATAACTCTGAAGTCACTCCCCCATTGAATACAAATATGCACAGCAAAGCACTCTATAACATGACTAACATCAGCTTTCAGTTTTTATTTTAAAAAGTAAAGCTGTTTGTGCTCAAGAAAACATATTTTACCAACTATTATGAAACCAAAATATCGTGGGTGCTATAAATCTGAAATGAAACAGGAAATGCTGGAAACACTCAGCAAGTCAGGCTGATGGGCTGAGTATTTCCAGCATTACTTCTACTTCACAGATCATTTCCATTTATGGTGGATTTAAGCAGTAATATCATTCCTGCCAATAATTGAAAACTTGCAGTCCTATTGTTGCTGGTTTCTAATCAAGATTCCCTTTCTTTGGCAACAGCAGCAGGATTTTGCATTTTGCACTGTCTTCTTGATCACAATTTTTTTGACTCTCAGTTTCACTAATAAGTACATGAAATATCAGACATTCAAAAGAACCTTAAAAATTGAAGCATCGGTTGATCACTCAATTTTAGTTTAGTGGTTGCATCATTTAAACTCACCCTAATGGCTACTGGTTAGATATTAATTAAAATCTTGATAACATTTTTTTAAAAAACACAATATCGTCACTTCAGATTCCAGTTCAAATTAAGGCAGAATATAACACATCTCTTTGCAAGATTAGAAGTATGTTTATTCCCTGCTGCCAATTCAGACTGAACGGAAATTTAAATGTTCCAGCCCAGCAGACTATGCCACTAGTCCTACTCTTCAATACCCATCAAGGTCACAAAGCTGACGGAAAGTGTGGGCTGCATATATCAACTCAAGCAATTGCACAGCCACATTACGAAAAGATCATAGTTCTCATTGTATCTAATTTATTTAATACTAACACCTGGAGGATTTTAATTTGTAGACAGTAGACGTTACCAAGATAGTAGTCTATTGAAATCTACATTTTAATAAAATTAGAACAAAATGCTAGATTCAGATGAGTGACTTTACTCAGTATGCTGAAAATTTAATACAATTTGCATACAGTGGTCAAAGATTGCCTTCAATAGTGCATGCTTGGAAGAAGCTGAAGACAAGTTTTACTCAGCAACACAAAACATTTTGTAGCAAATATTTAATGTGTTAATAAAATCCAGTCATGGATTTAAGTCAGTTTTATCAAACTGATTATCAATTGACAATTTTAGCTTTTCCCATCATTCATGGCGCTGAAACTGGAATGTTCCATAAATAAATTAACTACCTCAAGCTTTGAAAAACACTCAATGAAACTCTTTCAAGTCACAAGGACATTTTGAACTCGACATTACAGTAGTTTTTGGTGTCAGTCCAAAACATGGATTTTTTTTCAACATCTACTGTTCAAGCTTAATGCCTGCAGCCTGTTTTACTCAAATCTCATCTCTGCCTTATTTCTGAAGTTTATGAATTGCTGAGCAGTGATTTACAGAATTTTGGGAGGCCAAATGCAAAAGAAAAGTATACAGTAAATGGCAGGACCCTGAGGAGCATTCATAGACAGTGGGTCTTGGCGTACAAGTCTGTACTTCCCTGAAAGTGGCAGCCAATTGGATAAGTTGGCAAAGAAGTCATGCAGCATGCTTGCTTTCCTTTAATGCTTGGGAATAATTTCTCTCAATTTGTTCCGGCAAGGTCCCTAATGATGTTGAGCACCTCTATCAAATCTCCTTTCAGCCTTCTCTTTTCCAAGGTGCAGGGTTCCCAAAAATAGCAACTGTCTGCAAAGTAACACAACTGATCTCATTCAGCCAGCTTCTTAGGTGGGTTGGAAGCAGCAAGAGGATGGGTGAGGGAGCGGGGAGAGGCTGCACATCAGAGAGTAGGAAAGAGGAAGGATCAGCAGTGACCAGGTGGGTCACAGAGTAACAGACTGAGAAAGCAGGATCCATGGCAAACATGGTACTGTAAGTAGAAAGTTACATTTTTCTTTTATATGTCTAAATTTAGATTTTTTTTAAAAGTTATTTCATTTGCCTGTGTAAGAATTAAGCAATGCAAAGTATTTCTTACAGGGCACAACGTTTGAATGATTTTCCTTCTGATTAGGAGGATCCTTCAGAACCTAACTACAGCTTTTACATTGCTTTTAGTGGGAAGTGTGATTTGTTTAAAGTTAGTTCACATGAAAGTCGCAATTTTCAGGCATGTAACCACAACTTTAAAAAAAGGATTGCCTATATCTGTTTTAAGTGATGTTATTCAAGGTACACATTTATCAGAATTCCACTATAACTCCTCTTTTCTTCAAAATAGCATTGTCCAGGAGAAGAGATGAGGGCCTCAGACAACTAACAGACTGCACAGCACTTTCATCAGTGTGACTCTCGTCCACTGCAGCAGGAAATTAAACCTGTGCTCAAGTTTTCTGGGGTGGGGTCTGAACCCACACAACTCAGCTCAGAGACAGAAGAGTGCAACCCAATGAGCAGCGGCTGGTCCTGCTGCTTCCCTTTCCTCAATCTGTATTTCTGTGCAAGACCCAAATCTAATTCCAAGCTGGAGCCCCAGGGTTGTGAAAATACAGATCCAAATGATGCAGCAATGCCAAGCAGAGACTATCTTTAAATTACTTTAGAGAGATTGGGTAGAATGGCCACCAGGCCATTTGAGAGAACTCCATGTACAGTGCTGGTAGACAGCAATTTTATTTGTGTGGATGCGCTAAGGGAGGTAAAAATTCACAACATTCTCTGAAGAATTTTAACTAGTACTAATCAGTACTAATATCTCAAGATTTACCATTACAGTTCTGAGGATGGATCTTTTAAAGCGACTCTAAACTCTCCACAGATGCTGCCAGACCTGCTTCCTACCAGTTTCTCCAGCAATTTCTGTTTTTCAGATTTCCACTATCCGCAGTTCTTTGTTTTATTTTACCACTAAGATTATGGATCCAAGTATGAAAAGAAAATACTTGAACTCTGTTGATAATGCTAAATAATTAAATGCGAAAACTGGAAGTGACCATCTTACTTAATTTACAAACTACAAAAAGAACAAGAATCGATTTAACGCAATGTTAGGAACAAAGAATCTTTTGGCCTGCCAAAGCATAGAAAAAGCAGAACTAATGCAATTATCATATAGTCATAGAGTTATAAAGACACACAGCACAGGAATGGGCCCTTCAGCCCAACTCATCCACATTGACCAAGTTTTCCAAACTGAACAAGTCCCATTTGCCTGGGTTTGGCCCATACCCTCTAAATCTTTCCTATTCATGTACTTGTTCAAATTAAATGTTTTTAAATGCTGTAATTGCACCTGCCTTGACCACGTCCTCTGGCAGCTCGTTCCATATGCACATCACCCTCTGTGTGAAAAGTTGGACTCAGGTCCCTTTTCAATCTTTCCCCTCTCACCTTAAACCTATGCCCTCTAGTTTTGGACTCCCCCAACCCGGGGAAAAGACCTTGGATATTCACCTTATTTATGCCCTTCATGATTTTATAAACCTCTGTAAGGTCAGCCCTCAGCCTCCTATGCTCTAGGGGAAAAAGAAAGTCCCAGCCTATCCAGCCTCTCCTTATAATTCAAACCCTCCACTCTCGATAACATTCTTGTGTATCTTTTTTGCACTCTTTCCAGATTAATAACATCCTTCCAAAGCAGGATGACCAGAATTGTATGCAGCACTTCAAATGTGACCTCACCAATGTCTTGAACAGCCATAACATGATGTCTCAACTCCTGTACTCAATGCAGTGATCGATGAAGGCAAGCATGTCAAATGCTTTTTCACCACCCTGTCTACCTGTCATGCCATTTTCAAGGAACTATGCACCTGCACCCCTTGGTCTCTCTTTTCAACAACACTCTCCAGAGCCCTACCATTAACTGTGTAAGTCCTGCTTTGGATGTCTTACCAAAATGCAACACCTTGCATTTATCTGAATTAAAACTAGATCTGCCATTCCTCAGCCCAGTGGCCCAATTGATCAAGATCCTGTTGTACTCTTAGATAACATTCTTCAGTGTCCACTATACCATCTGTTTGGGTGTCATCCACAAAATTACTAACCATGCCTCCTTCACACCCAACCAAATCATTTATATAAACGACAAACAAAAGTGCACCCAGCACCAATCCTTGTTGCACACTGCTGGTCACAGACATCCAGTATGAACAACTCTCTACCACCGTCCTGTGGCTTTAAAAAAATGTGTAAGGTAGAATTTGGCAAGTGGTTATGCTCATATCTGATGTCAGGGTGTAATTCTCCATGTATGTTAAAACCATCTGGCTTTGCCAGCAGCAAAGTAAATTCAGTGGTTAGGATGGTAAATGAAGAGCATGACGTCAAGTACTGTTTTGCATCTTGCACAGTACCAATTGCCCAGCTTTGAGGACTATTTCAGGGATTGGTCAGAATTTAACAAAAAATGTTAGTATAGCCTCTATATCCCACAGTTTTTAACATAGGCAGTTTGTGGTGAACTCCATGCAAATCTGAAACTGTATTAACTGCACACACATCCAAAAGAGCAACATTGTCACCATATCTAATGATAACATTACCCAAGAGGCTCACAGTTTCAAATCTACTTGTAGGTAAATTCCAATGAAATAGTTGAGCACTAAAAGGTCTGCATGCAGACCTTTATAGGATAGATAACAGACAAATTTGTATTCCAGTTCAATGCATCGCATACAAGGCTCACAAGCCTTAGGTTCTTTAATTTTTCATTATAATGAATTATGTTGCTTGGAATGAAACAAACATTTGCATCCTAATAACTACAAATCAGGAAAAAAATCTGACTTCTGAGACGTGTAAAATGCCCTTCTCCCTTCTGCTATGTAAGTGTACCATGTGTCAGGAAAACATAAAAGACATGCATAAACAACAATGGTGACCAAATATCTGTCAGTGTATTCAAGCTGTCAACACAACATAAAATTGGTAAAATAATTTACGATAAGTTGACAATTGGTGTCCAGAAGCCAGTTTTCATTGCCTCAGTTATATAAAAGAACAGGCAGGAGATCATAATACCATGTGATTTGTGAGTGATGTTTGCCATAATAAACTATTGACTCATAACCATACTGGAGTAAATTAATTGTCAATTAATTACCCTTAAACAGTCTCACCAGGGACACAAAATAACTTCTCATAAATGCAATGATTTCAGAAGCAAACAGACACAAAAGCCCAAAAGAGAACAATCTACTTCAGAGACATAGTTGTCCTATTTGGAAGTGACACTGGACCATTGAGGGTAGCAACACCTGACTAATACCGGCAAAATAAGGCACAGAACTCAAAACTTCTGTATTATAGGATATGATCTCTGGCTTTAGCCAAAACTATAAACATACTGACCAGTACGCACAAGGAAGGAAGCAGGATAAGAAAATGTGAAACTAATTACTAATTTTCAGGCTAAACAACTACTCATAAGCAGAGTCTAGAGGAAATGCCATCAATGCCAAAATGGATAAGAAGCTTCTCTTGGATAATGTCAGTTTGGCTCAGTTAGTGACATTTTCACCAAAGTCTGAAAGTTGCAGGTGTCAATATGTACCTGAGCACATAATCCAGGCTGTTATCTGAGTGCAATACAGAGTGATCCAGTCAATCCCCACTCTGTCTGAGCAACGCTGCTGGTTTATTTTGTTCTTGTGCCCATCTAATTTCCTCTTGAAATCATTCATGGTCTCAGCTTCCATCCTGGTGGGCAGTGTGTTCACTGTGATTACTACCACCTGCTGTGGCTCTTTCTCATATTCCCCTTGTATCTCTAGACCTCTATTTTAAATCAATGTCCCCTATTCCATGTATTAATGCAAAACTTTCTTCTCTTCCTCTTATAAACCATAATGTTCAATACTTCTATCAAATCTCCCCTTCAATTCCTCTGCTCCAAAATATAACTACACATTAAACATAAAGATGGAGGTTCTAGCATCATTAGCAATACAAAACATGTTGTCAATTGTCTTTTCAATAAAACATTTCATAAAATATTTGACTGCATAATTCACAGTCCAAACATTTATTAACCACTAAATTAAATAATATGCAATTTTTATAAAACTACACAAAACTTGTGCTTGACTCATACCAGTTGTTTCTCATGTTTCTGACACCTACAGGAATATAAGAGAAGGTTTTGGCTAATTGTTGAGAAAGTGGCTTGTTAAAAAAGCTTTTAAGCACTGAAATCAGATCCAAAAACAGCAGCTTGCCACTTGCCAAGTACACTATCTGAAATGTTGAATACCAAGATCCTTGCATTATTAGACAAAGTTAAAGCTTTACTGATGACTCCATTGAGGTACACATTGCTGCTACCAGGCAGATTAAAAGGTTCAAATCTTGATTCTTAGGTTCTGTCAAGTTACCTGATCTCAATCATTGGGGAAACAGGATTTTATAATTGGTTTCAGTATCCTGGGCAGCATTTGAGAACATCCTCCAGCTGTTGGTCCCTCCTGCCACTCCAACATCTTGTACACTTAAGCATTTGGGAACATTACATGAAAGGCAGATACTGAATGATGCTTGACTCCACAGAAAACAATGAACGCTGACACTTCTAGACCACTGAGACACTTCTGGTCCATAAAAGAGGTTAATGCCTTTTATAATTACAAATCCTAATGTTGGAAACTCAAAGGTCATGATTTACACAGTGTACAAATAATTCTCAGAAATCTGGCTGATATGTACTTAGCAATGACAAATAAACTAATTACTTTTTGTAAAAATGAATCTCCATTATGAACACAATATTTAAAAGTATTAGAAGTCCCCCCACCTCATTTAAAACATTGAGCTTTTCTGCTGAAAAGGATGATACAATAATCGAAAGCAGTTGACAGCTTAGAACCTAATCACCTCAAATGTCTAGCATATTTTGACAGTTCCATAATAAGCAATCACAGCCAATTTTTGTAGGAAGCAAAGTGACAAATTTTCAAAGCACACCTTTCTAGCTATTTTCAAATAATCACCAAATGTTTCTTGCAGCATTTTTATTCAATCTATCCTAAGCTCCAGTAAGAAATATAAGGCTCAAACGGATATTGTTAAATAGTCTGCCATTGCTAAGATAAAGTACAATCTACAGCTCAAATAATTCTACCTAGGGATTAACATGTCTGAGGTTCAGGCGGAGATTGTGTGCATGGATCTTGAATTTCATCATCTCCCCATGGCACAATAGCTTTTTCTTAGTTTTCTATTTATTCTTTGATGCAGACTCAAGAAAACTTAGTTTCACTGTTGCATTTGGTTCACCTCTACACTGTGTAGCCACCCAATGACCCAGCTAACCTGTTGGTTTTGGTCTTCCAGATCATTTAATTCTGAATCCTGTAATTACATGGTACAATAAATAAATGCTGCCCCCAAGTGGCCAACTGGTAACATAAACAAAAGATGTTCTGGCCACATGACAACTGATATTTGAGAATTTTGGAACGAGATGGGGCAGAGCACGACTTACCAACCATTACGAAAACAGCCACATATTTCTCATGCAAAATAATGAATTCTGTGACAACTGAAAGCTGATCCAGGGCTCAATCTGTACATGATGACCTCACTCAATTTCCACCACACTCCGGACTTCCCAACTTTACAATCTTTATTTGAATGTTTCTAAGGTACCAGTTAGGGAATCCAATGTTACTTTGACTTTTTGCTGAACAGTGATCTGTCTCTAGATGTGCTTTCTACAAGCCCATAACTGAAAATGTGTGTGTGGTGTATATCTTATGTGTCTGCGTGTGTCTGTATGTGCATGTGTTGGATTTGCACCTTTTAACTACATCAAGTTGTCAGAACGTCAGCAAAGATGCCCAAAATATAATACTGGTTAATTCGCAAATATCTTTTCAATTTAAGAGAACTTAGAATTGACAGGAATCTCAACTTGGGTAAGCCAAATCCCCATTCATTCAATAAAAAGGTCTACTACAGTAACGTGCAAGATCCAGAGAGGATTTCTAGTATTCACTTATCATTTTGAATCACAACATATTGGAAACCTTCATACAAGAATATTGAAATGTTCCTGAAAGGAAACATATGCCTACTTTTCACACATAAATTGAAGTTAGGACTTTCAGACACACAACAGACACAAAGTTAGATGGCATTATAGACAGTATAGAGGATAGCATAAAATTACAAAGGGATATTGATAGACTATTCTGGTAAAAATGCAAAACTGTGACAGATGGAGTTCAATGGAAACAAGTATGAAGTTATCTATTTTGCATGGAAAAAGGATAGATCAGGGTATTTTCTAGATGGTATGATGTTAAATACAGTGGATGTTTTGGGTGTTCGGGTACATAGATATTTAAAATATCACAAACAGGTGAGAAAATAATCAAGAATGCTAATAGAAAGCTGGCCTTTATATCTAGAGGACTGGAGTATAAAGATGCTGCAGCTATACAAAACCCTGGAGAGACTTGGTTTACTGTCAGCAGATCTGGGCATCACACTATAGGAAGGCCATATTGGCCTTGCAGGGAATACAACATAGGTTTATAAGAATGATAACTCAACCCCTGAAGTCCAGGTATGAGGAGAGTTTATACAAATTAGGCCTGCTTTCTCTAGAATTTAGGAAGTTAACGGGTGATCTGATTGAAGTCTTCAGGATAATAACAGGAAAAGTCTGGGTAGACAAGGATAAACTATTTCCCCAGCTGGATTATCTAGAACTAGGGGCTATTGTCTAAAAATTAGGGTCAGACTATTCAGGAGAGATGTCAGGAAGCACCTGTACACACAAAGGGTGATAGAAGTTTGGAACAATCTTCCGCAAATGGCAGTTGATACTAGTTGTTTATTTTAAATCAGAGCCAGATGATCTTTGTTAAGCAAAGGTATTAAGGGATATAAGCTAAAGGCAGATATATGGAGTCGAACCACAGATCATCTATGATTTAATTGAATGGTGGAAGAGGCTCGAGCAGCTGAATGGTCTACTCATGTTCCTATATTCCTTACACAAAGAATGACTTACAAGTCACTTCATAGGGAATCAAAGAACAAAGAAAATTAGAACATAGAACATAGAACAGTACAGCACAGTACAGGCCCTACGGCCCACGATGTTGTGCTGAACTTTTACCCTAATCCTAAGGTCTATCTAATCTCCACCCCTACCTTATACTATCATCCATATGCCTATCTAATAGCCGCTTAAATGCCCCTAATGAGGCTGACTCCACTACCTTCTCCGGCAATGCATTCCACGCCCCTACCACTCTCTGAGTAAAGAACCTACCTCTGATGTCTCTCCTGTATCTACTTCCACTCACTTTAAAACTATGCCCCCTTGTAATAGCTACCTCCACCCTAGGAAAAGGTCTCTGGCTGTCTATCTACACCTCTGATCATTTTGTACACCTTTATCAAGTCACCTCTCATCCTTCGTCATTCTAAAGAGAAAAGCCCTCGCTCTCTCAACCTTTCCCTGTAAGACCTTCCTTCCATTCCAGGCAACATCCTGGTAAATCTCCTCTGCACCTTTTCCAACGCCTCCACATCTTTCCTGTAATGAGGCGACCAGAACTGGACACAATACTCCAGATGTGGCCAAACCAGGCTTTTGTATAGCTGGAGCATAATTTCATGGCTCTTGAACTCAATCCCTCTAACACACCATACGCCTTCTTAACAACTCTATCCACCTGAGTGGCAGCTTTCAGGGAACTGTGAACATGAACCCCAAGATCCCTCTGCTCCTCCACACTGCCAAGAATCTTTCTGTTAACCCTGTATTCTGCTTTCAAGTTTGTCCTTCCAAAATGAATCACGTCGCACTTTTCAGGGTTAAACTCCATCTGCCACTTCTCAGCCCAGCTCTGCATCCTATCAATGTCCCTTTGTAACCTAGAACAGCCCTCCGCACTGTCCACAACACTGTCCACCTTCGTATCGTCCGCGAACTTGCTAATCCATCCTTCCACTCCTACATCCAAATCATTTACAAAAATCACAAATAGAAGAGAACCCAGGACAGATCCTTGTGGTACACCACTCATAACTGAGCACAGTACAGAAAAAGGCCCTTTGGCCCTCCAAGCCTGCACCGACATACTGCCCGTCACAACTAAAACCCCCTACCCTTCCGGGGACCGTATCCCTCTATTCCCATCCTATTCATATATTTGTCAAGATGCCCTTTAAATGTCATTATAGTATCTGCTTCCACTACCTCCCCCAGCAGCGAGTTCCAGGCACCCACCAGCCTCTGTGTAAAAAAACTTGTCTCATACATCACCTTTAAACCCTGCTCCTCGCACCTTAAACCTATGGTCCTGGTAACTGACTCTTCCACCCTGGGGAAAAGGCTTCTGCATGTCCAGTCTGTCCATGCCCTTCATAATCTTGTAGACCTCTATCAGGTTGCCCCTCAACTTCCGTTGTTCCAGTGAGAACAACCCGAGTTTCTCTAACCTCTCCTCATAGCTAATGCCCTCCATACCAGGCAACATCCTGGTAAATCTTTTCTGTACCCTGAGCTGCTCATGATGATTATGTCAAATGCCTGTTTAATGCACTTTTTGTTGCGCACTGAATCTAACTGATCATTCTGATCAGAATACTGTGTGAGTACACATTGTAAATGTGATCTTACTGAGTCTCTCCTGCCCTAAAACAGAGATTGGCTTTGGTCAGTGAGTGCTCCATTTATTTCATCTCTGATAAACATAGGGTCCCGTTCCCTTCACTCTGCTCAGCACCAATAAACGCACCAGAAACATCAATACAAACCACAAACCTCCCAAGCATACTCAGTTTAGGGTTGGGGTCCCTCCTTACCCAGTCTGGCCTTCATGTGATTCCAGACCTACAGCAACGTGGTTGACTCTTAACTGCCCTCTGGGTAATTAGGGGTGGCAATAAATAAAAACACCCACAACCTGTGAATGAATAAAATCTGCAATTCTTACATGATCTGACTCCACACCCACAGCACAGCATGTGGTTGACTCTTAAATACCCTTTAAAATGGCATAACAAACCACAACGTTGAAGGGCAATTAGAGATGGGCACTCAACACTGGCCTTGTCAACAACATCCACATCCCATCAAAAGTAAACCAAAACTAAATGGGCCATGGAGTTTCAGATCATGGGTAAACAAGATCCCGAAAGCTAGTGTCAGTCAGTGGAAGCTGTGCTCTGACACAGGGCTGGAGAAGACTGAAACAGGAGTGAGCAATAAGGCAATGTGGAAGACAAGGAAAAACATTTTAAATTAATAATTGGGATTCTGAGTCAGTAATTCTGTAGCCTGCTGGTTCTGATTAACTACTGACCTACATCAATTTTTGAAATGGGCTTTCCTGATTTTGAACCAATAAGTGGACCACATCATTTGTGTCTTCAGCTGACCAGGTTTTACCAGGTTAATGCAGCAGCCCACTGTTTTATTTCACCAGAAAATATCCACATCTCTTAAGAAGATTGTTCACAATCATCTACTTTCAGTTAGCTGCAGGATTTTTTAGTTTTTGAGCACATTACTCAGATTTATCTTAATGTAAAAGCTCTGCGCAATAGCATCATCAAACCACAGTGTGGCAATAGAAACTTTGGAAACATTGTAAAAGCGCACAGTCATGATGAACCCCTCCCCCCCGCCCAGTAACAGTTCCTTCCACGTTTATACTTCCTTCTTTGAAATGAAGAAAATCCAAATACAGAAAGTACTTTATTGAGCTAAATCGAATAGATAGATTGGTCTGGATGGAGGCTAATTAATTCCAAAGTGCAGAAAAAAATTCTTCTCATTCTTAAAAAAATCAAGCATAGCATAAGGTCACTATCATGACAAGTATCTGCACCCATTCAATCAATAAACACAGATTTCTATAGAGCTCTGCTCAATCTCCATACGCTCCAAAGTGTTTTACAGCCAATTTTGAAGTGTGCTCACTGACACATTGTAAGAAACTTGGTGGTCAATTTGCACAAAGCAAGTTTTCACAAACAGCAACAGGGTAGCAATCAGATAATTTTTTTTTGTGATGTTGGTTGCAGGTTAAATATTGATCAGGATATTGGGAATAAATCCCTGATGTTCTGCAGAAGTTAGTGCCATGGCATAAACTACGCCCTTGAGCACAGAGGTTTGGCTTTGATTTAACATTTCATTTTCAAAATTCAATGGACATCGGCCTAGACTTGTGTGCTCTGGCCTCTGGAAAAGCCATACTTCTCATCTTGTCAATGTTGCACATGAATTGGAGCAGCGTCACGATAACTTTCATCAAATAAAAAATTATCCGTGTAAATATAACTAGGTAAACTAGTCTGATTCAGTTTTGGGAGCTTAGTCTTAGGGGAGGTGGTGCCATAATGGTAATGTCACTGGACTAGTAATCCAAAACCCCAGGTTAATGTCCTAGGGACAGGAGTTCAAATCCCACCCTGGCAGATGGCAAAATTTGAATTGACTAAAAAGCTGTCTAGTGGTGACCATTGTTAATTTCGTAAAAAAAGACCATCTGGAAGGAAATTTGCCAACCTACAAGACTAAGCCTACATGTGACTTCAGACCCACAGCAATGTGGTTGACTCTTATTGCCTTTGGGCAATAATTGCTGGCCTATCAGCAAAGGTCACACCACATGAACAAATAAAATAAACTACACCTCTAGAAAGGTGAAGTGGCCGTGGAAGGAGTACAGAGCAGACTGATTAGAATGATTCTCAGATCTGAATGGTTAAACTATCGGAACAAGTTAGGCAAAAATGGTTTGTGTTTGATTATATTTAGAAGGTCAAGGGTGATGTAATTAAGGTCTTTAAAATGATAAGAGGACTTGATACTTCCCTGCACCTGTGCTATTTTCTCTGATGGAGAATCCAGACCAAGAGAGCATCATATCGAAATGAGAGGTAGTTTATTTAAGAGTTGACGTAAAAATCAGCAATGATCTGACTGAACAGCGGAATCCTTGAGAGGGCTGTATGGCCCACTCCTATTGTATGGAAGTTTCCATCCAGATATCTGTCCATCCAACTGCTTCTCACCTGAAAACGTATTCAGCACTACAAAATCTGGAGAATTCACCAGTACTTGGACTTTTATGCTTCATGTACATCTTTAACATCCTCCTCAAAAAATTACATGCTTATATGAAATGGAGTCTCAGTATCACAGGTCTAGAACCTGTGCCATGGAAATATTCACGAATGCACAAAGCGCATACAGAATGCCATAGTCTTCAACTTTTAGATCAAATTTAATATTCTTTTCACAGGCAGAAATGTAACAACACAAACACAAACATTTATGTTTTCCTCCTTGCTAGCTTCAAATTTCCTCAGGAATGTAAAATGCTAGAATTAATGCGTAACACACCTACAGGATAACACCACAGCATCAAAACAGTTTGCTTTAAAACAAACAAATCCATAATTTACCTGGAAAGCGCAGGGCAGTCTATGCCTTTGAAGGGAACTGAAATTGGTAAGAAAAAAATAATAAAGTAATAAAAGTACTGGCATCTTCTGATGGACTGTATAACCTGCCCTTCTGCAGTAGATTAATTATGTGTGTGTATTAGCAAATTAACTTCTACTATTCTCTGATGTGGAGGTACCAGTGTTGGGCTGAGGTGGACAATGTCAGAAGTCATACGACACCAGGTTATAGTCCAACAGTTTATTTGAAATCACAAGCTTTTGAAGCGTAGCCCCTTTATCAGGTGAAGCAAGACAGAAGCACACAGAAACAGAATTTGTAGGCAGAGAGATCAAAAGATCATACAAATGATGTCAGTGCAGTGTCAAATAATAAGTCTCTGCAGTTGATCCAAAGTGTCAGACGGTGTGAATAAAGTGTCAACAGCTGAATAACAAGCAAAGGGATTACCTATAATTCAATTAAATGAGGCAGAGAGTAGAGTCATAGAGTAATACAACATGAAATCTGGCCCTTTGGCCCAAACTAGTCCATGCTAACCATGGTGCCCACTAAGCTGGTTGCAATTGCACGCACTTGGTCAATATGACCCCAAACCTTTTCCATCCGTGTATCTATCCAAATGTTTTTTAAATGTTGCTATTGCACCTGCCTCAACCACTTTCTCTGGCAGCCCATTCTCTGCGTGAAGAAGTTGCCCCTCAGGTCCTTCTTAAATCTTTCCCCCTTCACCTTAAACCTATGTCCTCTAGTTTTCAATTCCCCATCCCTCGGAAAAAGACTATATGCATTCATCCTATCTATGTCCCTCATGATTTTATACACCTCAATAGGGTCACCCCTCATGCTCCTACATTCCAAGGAATAAAGGTCTATCCTGGCCAACCTCTCTCTATAACTCAGGTCTACTGGTCTTGGCAACATTCTCTTAAACCTTCTTTGTACACTTTCCAGTTTAACTGTGTCTTTCCTATAACAGGGTGATCAAAACTGTACACAATACTCTAAGTGAAGCCTCACCAACGACTTATACAACTGCAACATAAAGTCCCAACTCCTGTACTCAATGCCTCGATTGATGCAGACCAGCATGCTAAATGCCTTCTTCACCACCCTGTCCACATGTGATGCCTCTTTCAACGAACTATGTACTTGTACTCCTCGGGCCCTCTGTTCCACAACATTGCTCAGGACCTTACCATTTACTGTATAAGTCCTACCTTGTTTGACTTTCCAAAGTGCAATACCTCACACTTATCTGTATTGAATTGCATTTTCCAATCCTCAGCCCACTTCCCCATCTGATCAAGATCCTTCTGTAATTTTTGATAACCTTCGCTATCAACGATACTTCCTAATTTTATATCATCTGCAAACTTACTAATCACGCCTTGTACATTCACATCCAGGTCAAAGTAACAAATAACAAAGGTCCAAGTACTGACCCCTGTGGCACACCATTAGTCACATGCAGAGAGATAATTACAAAAAATTAAAAACAAGGTGGTGCTGGAGACAAACCAAATAACTGGAATAACATGATAGGTAGAAGAGTCACATGTCGAATGTCTAACCAAAGTAATAAGTAATCCAAAACTGTACAAACTAATTAAGGTAGAGAGATAATAACAATTTATCCAGGTGAAGATGTCAAAACAGGACAGTAAGGAAGATTTTACACATACATTACAGTGTTGTGGGGTCATACGTAGCGCATCATGAACCCAAGATCATGGCTGAGGCCGTCCTCATGGGTACAGAACTTGGCTATCAGTTTCTGCTCGGCAATTCTGCACTGCTGTGTATCTTGAAGTCTGCCTTGGAGGACGCTTACCCAAAGATCGGAGGCTGAATGCCCTTGACCGCTGAAGTTTTCCCCAACTGGGAGGGAACATTCCTGCCTGCCGATTGTTGCGTGGTATCCGTTGATCCATTGTTATAGCATCTGCATGGTCTCACCAATGTACCATGCCTCGGGGCATCCTTGCCTGCAGCGTATGAGATAGACAACATTGACTGAGTCACATGTGTATCTGCCGTGCATGTGGTGGGTGGTGTTCCCACATGTGATGGTAGTGTCCATGTCGATGATCTAACATGTCTTGCAGAGGGTACCATGGCAGGGTTGTATGGTGTTGTGGTCGACGTTGTCCTGAAGGCTGGGTAGTTTGCTGCAAACAATAGTCTGTTTAAGGTCTGGCGGTTGTTTGAAGGTGAGAAGTGGAGGCATAGGGATGATCTTGGTGACTTGCTCATCATCATCGAGGACATGTTGAAGGCTGCAAAGAACATGGTATAGTCTCTCCGCTCCAGGGAAGTACCGGACAACAAAGGGTACTCTATCAGTCGTATACTGCGTCTGTCTTCTGAGGACAAAGTCAAAAGTCACATGACACCAGGCTACAGTCCAACAGGTTTATTTGTAATCACAAGCTTTTGCATCTGATGAACGAGCTGTGCTTGAGCACCCCAGTTCAACACTGGCACCTTCATGTCTTCTGAGGAGGTCATTGTGGTTTTTCGCTGTGGCACATCGGAACTGGCGATTGATGAGTTGAGCATCGTATCCCAATCTTTAGGTGTCCGTCACATTCCTCCTTATCTGAGCAGGTCCTGTTTATGCACAGGGCTTGTCCGTGGGGGTTGGCTTCTTTACTATGTTTCGGGTGGAAGCTAGAGAAGTGCAGCATCTTGAGATTATCTGTGGGTAAGCGGTAGAGTGAGGTACTGAGGTGTCCATCCTTGATGGAGACGGCCATTACAATAGATGCTGATTCAGATGTAGAGAACTGTCTAGGAATCATAGAATCCCTACATTGTGGGAGCAGGCCATTCGGCCCACTAAGTCCACATCGAGCCTCCAAAGAGCATCCCACCTAGACCCATTTCCCAACCATACACCTGTACCCTGCATTTCCTACGGCTAACCCACCTAGCCTACACATCCCTGGACTCTACGGGTAATTTAGCATGGCCAACCCACCCTAACGTGCACATCTTTAGACTGTATGAGGCAACCGGAAAACCCTGTGGAAACCCACGCAGATGGGGGAGAATGTGCAAACTCCACACAGACAGCCGCTGGAATTAAACCCGGGTCCCTGAGGTAGCAGTGCTAACCAGTGAGCCACCTGAACTCCCCCATTGGCTCACCAGAGATTCTGCCTCAGAAATCACTCAATCCAGGTGGGATATGAATTGTTATTCCCAATTATTTTCATACTGCAATCAATATCTCTGCCCGTCTGTCTCACTCTTTACTATTCACAATTCTTATTCCATTATCAATTAAAAATGCAACACTCCCTGGAACTTTTGACCAGCACATTGTCACAAACATTTACAACAGTTGTTCCTATAGTCTGCTCATAAACTTCCAAGGCCTGTGATGCTTACACTGGGCCCCTGTTCACATTCACCATGGGGATGACACATATGATATGTGGCTCTGCCTCACTCACTCTCAACAATTTCTTTAAAGACAGTAATACGTTCCTTGTAACCATTGTCACTTGCCCATCTCAATCTCGCACAATACCTCTTCAATTCTGGCTTTTTCTTCTCTTTTGCAGAAGTGGGAATCCTTGCTGAATTCCCCCTAATTACATAGTGAAGTGAGATAATAATTTAGCGGAAATTGAATGATGGAGAATGGAACTTCCCTGGTTTGCACAGTTCAGCAATACACTGGGTAAACTCTTACCTACCAGTAGAAATCTCCTTTTAACCAACACAATGAATTTCTAACTTTTACCTGTAAAATAATCTGTGTTAGCACATTACTAAGGGAGTGCTGCACTATACTATCAAGGATGTCATCAGATGAGATGTTAACCTAAGGCAGCACCTGCCTTTTCAGGTCAGGGTAAAAACTCCAGTTACACTATATCGAAGAGGAACAGTAGAGTTCTTCTTTGGATCCTGACAAGTATTTATCCCTCAATCAGCAGCCCTGAAGCAAATTACCCAATCATTATCACACTAATGTTTGTAGAATCTTACTGCATGCAAATTGCTTGCCAAGTACAACAGTGACAACACTTCAAAAGTATTTCATTGGCTAAAAGCATAGGAACATAAGAATCAGGAACAGCAGTGGGCAATTCAGCTCTTTAGGCCAGCTCTACCATTTAACACAATCATGGCTGATCTCATCACAGGC
Source organism: Rhincodon typus (assembly GCF_021869965.1). NCBI lineage: Eukaryota > Metazoa > Chordata > Chondrichthyes > Orectolobiformes > Rhincodontidae > Rhincodon > Rhincodon typus. The sequence goes on along the minus strand of NC_063340.1, from coordinate 987,759 downwards.
TCAATTCCATGTTACTGCTTGATCCCCATAATCCCTTTAACCCCATTACTAATTAAAAATCTACTTATCTTTGCCTTAAATTTATTCGATGTCCCTGCATCCCACCACACTCTGGGATACTGAATTCCACAGATTCACAAGCTTTTGAGAGAAGTAATTTCTCCTCATCCCAGATTTAAATTTGTTACTCCTTATCCTCAAACTATGACCTCTACTTCTAGATTGCCCCACAAGGGGGAAAATCCACTTTGTCAACATTGTCGATCCTCTTTAGCATCTTATACGTCTTGATTAGATCTCCTCTAGTGAGTTATGCCTAAACTGCTCAATCTCTCTTTATAAGACAGGCCTTTCATCTCTGAAATTAATGGACAGAATCTAAACAAGGCCTCACACCTAAAATGTATTGTATGACCTGAAATGACACCTCTGGTATATTGATATAAACATCAGTTACCTTGGGGCAGTGACTTGAAAGAAATTCTGGGATTTATATATTAATCAATCGAAACCTGCAGTTCCTTCCTAACTGATTGAAGATTTAACAGACATCTTAGATTTGTTCAATGCAATTGCATCAGTTCTATGACCCTTTGATCTTTTCCTTCGAAAATCTGTGTCTGATGCCACCTCTCTCACTATCACCAGAGGAGCAAGAATCTGAAAGCTTGTGCTTTCGGATAAACCTGTTGGACTATAACCTGGTGTCGTGTGATTTTTGATCTTGTGCACCCCAATCCAACACTGGCACCTCCACATCATCGAAATTAATGTAGTGAACCTTCTCTGAATTGCCTCCAACGTAACTGGGGCAAAAACTGTACACAGATGCAACCTTGTACAATTGCAGCAATTCCCTACTTTTATACTCTATTCCTTTAGCAATAATTGCCAAAATTCCATTTGCCTTCCTAATTACCTGCATACTAGCTTCCTGCAATTCATAGCACATGTCCAATAGTATTGAAAAGCACTGTATGAATGCAAGCCTTTCTTACATGGAAGAAATTCTGACATTACAAACTGTTAAGTAACAAGTTACATCCTTATCACATACTCATTTCATCCTTACTTCCTGAACTTTTCTTTTTGTTTTGACCTTAACTATTCCAACACATAAATTTCATCAATACATAACATATTCCAAGGCCTCTGTCAATGCTTCTCCATGTTCCAGACCGTAGAGACTACTGAGAGATTTAATTGTCATTTCTCTCAATAAGAGAGCACATCACCGCTGTTTGACTTTTCCAATCATTTAATCAGTCAATATCCAGAAATTCATATAGGTCAAGTCGTAACAACTAACCAAAGAGCTACCATCCATCAAGTATCTTTTAATATACACAAATACAATTTGATTTCTTGGTGCAATTCTTTGAGGTTAGTAGCAAATTAACTGGATCAGGTGCCTGGAAAGTTAAACTTATAAGAGCAAAGAAAATGGGCCTACCTTCTTTGTTAGTGCTATTTGTTTTGGAAAATATGTTACATTGAGGTTGGTTGGCTCGCCGAGCTGGTTTGTTGTTCCGCAGATGTTTTGTTACCCTGCTGGGTAACATCATCAGTGCAGCCTCCGATGAAGCATCGGTGTGTTTTCCCACCTGGTTTTTAAACTCTGGAGTCCGTTGAGCTGGATTGCCTCACTTCCGGTTTTCCTTCGTAGTGGAGTGTATATGGGGTCATGTTCTATGTGTTTATTAATGGCTTTCTTCGTGGAGTGCCAGGCTTCTAGGAATAGATGCCTAAACAAACAATATCAGGAAGATACTACACGCACCGACACACTCATCACATTACCCTACATCAGGAACACATCGGAACTAACCACAAGACTCCTACGACCACTGGGCATCAGAGTGGCACACAAGCCCACATCAACCCTATGACAACTGCTCACCCGAACTAAAGACCCACTCCCCGCCATGGACAGGACCAACGTAATCTGTAAGATCCCCTGCAGAGACTGTGAGAAACACTACATCGAACAAACAGGAAGGAAACTAACAACAAGGGTTCACGAACACCAACTGGCTACAAAAAGATACAACCAATACTCACTCATCTCAATCCACATGGACAAGGAGAACCACCAATTCGACTGGGACAACACCAAAATCCTGGGACAAGCTAAGCAGAGACAGGCACGGGAATTCCTAGAAGCCTGGCACTCCACCAAGAAAGCCATTAATAAACACATAGAACTCGACCCCACATACACTCCACTACGAAGGAAAACCGGAAGTGAGGCAATCCAGCTCAACGGACTTCAGGGTTTAAAAACCAGGCAGGAAAACACACCGACACTTCATCGGAGGCCGCACTGATGATGTTACCCAGCATGGTAATGAAACGTCTGCGGAACAACAAACCAGCTCAGCGAGCCAACCAACCTCAACACCCACAACCCGAGCTACAAATCTACTCCAAAACCTTAGAAATATGTTACATTAACAGATCCGAACCTGTGAAACGGTGAAGTAACAATAACATAATACTAAACTCACGTTTTCTATAACAAAAGTCCATTCTTTGTCTTCAAATTCCTCAGCATGTGGATCCTGAAAACAGAATATAAAATTATTTTACAGTTACTATAATTCCAGTTTTAAAAATATCCATACATAATGTAAACAGCTTGTGATTACATACAGAAAGACAACAGAGAAAAAAATGGCTGTTTACTACTTTGTACAATGGGTGAGGATGAATCAGAACTGCAAAATGCCTTCAGTAGATTTCTACATGCAGGAGTGGAAAATGGACAAAGGCAATGTAGGAAAAAAAATACGTGTAATTTATTTCTAAGTAGGAATGAATCTAATAAAACAAATGTTTACGGTCAATAGCTTATCAATTAATCTGCAGTGATCATCTTGCATGCATCAACTAATGGTGTGCTTTGGTCAGTTCCCAAAACCTCCCATGGCAATGGCAATGGACAAGAGAGCATACAGCGTTCTTATGGAACAGCCAGAGGCATCCATTACTGTAAAGAGAAAAGCCCAAGGCTTCTTCACATTACAGCTTTGCAGAATAATTCCCATGTCATGGTGAGAGAATCAAGTAAGCACTTGTTCACTGTTAATGACAATGAAGTGCATTTGATAACTTTGAAAAGAATTTTTATTAGTACTTTGTTTTTATTATGCAGTGTATTATTTTTAAAAATAATAAAGTACAAGACTAATTAAACCCTTCAAAATAATTGTGTTTTTTTCATATATGCACGATTCAAACTGCTCAGTTAAATAGCAAATTATTCATTCACTCCAAACAATTCCCATGTCTTATTTCTATTTAATAATATTGGACCACAAAAATGTAACAAAATATAGTTTTCTTGCACTTTTATCATTTCATTACAATGAAGTATGGAAACCAGATTTAAAAAATTGCAAGTTAGGACTGCCTATGAGCAATAGCCAGCATATGTTGCACTAACCAATACACTGAAATTGCTTTCTGCAAGTTATGTTTTTCTGCAATAGCACAATTACAAATGACGAGGCTTTTCCTACAGGAAACTGAAAGCTGTAATTATGCACATCAGTTCATACCGGAGATGTGTTACATCCACACAGCGCATAGCCACTGTTATTTATGTCTAATTATATTACAGGTTGAGGTTGCTAGGCAGATTATTCAGTTTAACATTTTTGTTTCATTAGTAGCCGATAGCATTATAAATACACCAAAATGGCAGGCTATGATGCAGATGATTTGAAGCTTTATTTTATTATATATAGAACAGCATTAGTTGTAAGCATGAGCTCATGAGATGTTTATTTCAGCTGCAGTTTTAACATTTTATCGATTTGACCCATATTTTGCTAAGCCTCAGGTCCAAGCTTGTTTTGTTTTAAAGCCCACTCTAACAAATGAGATTTTCTAATGTGAAAGGCTGTTACAGCAGAAACAGGAGTTTAGAAGTTGCTATACCTTGAAAAGTGTCACAGTGATTTCAATGTTTTCAGGAACAGGCCAAACCACCACTCCTCGATATGGATTTTTAATTCCTGGTTGCCAGCTATGAGCCTTCAAAAGGAACCAGAAAGCAACAACATTCAATAATTTATACATTTCGTTATATGTTATCGAATACAAAACAATATCATAAATGTAGCACAAATTTTCCAGTAAAGCCATAAAGCATTTTTAAACAGTACTATAATCTACAATTTATAGAGACAATCCCAAAGATGTAGCGTTACACATCCAGAAAGGATCAATATGCTGGATCTCTTTTTTTCCTGAGAAAAGGACAGCGGTGACCTATTGGAGGTCTATAAATTGATGAAAGCAATAAAGAATACAACCCAAGATCATGCCTTCAAACCAACAATAATCTGACATCTCCCAGCATGCTAGACCCTCTGATCTACCATCACCTATTCAAGCTTTCAGTTTAATGGTCTGCTATCCATTGCAGAGACACACATCTCCTCAATCACTCTGCTCTCCATGAGATCTGTAGCTGCGCAAGCACTTCAGTAAATTAGTTAGATATCATCCAACCCCTTGAGTCCATGCTAGCGCTCTCTCATCCTTTAATCCATCTTCAGACTTTACGGTTCTAACGTAATTAACGAAAAATCCTTTTCCAGAAGACTGTTTTATTTTCATTCTAAAACTCATTATTCAGCTGCTCAATAAATTCAAACCGATTCCCAATACTTCAACCTGAAAAGATTTTATGTATACCTTGGAAGATTTCCGTCTGCTTCTTCTTGTCCAAACCACTACAAGTTTGTCAGGTTGCCTAATAAAATGAATGACAAAGAAAATTAGCTCATTAATTACTTCATAGAATGCAATATTTTTTAGCAAATTATCATTTGCTAACGAGGTTCACAAGTTTAACAAATATTGAACCGTTTTAAGTATTGAGTAGCATATTGTTTGAAGAAAACTAAAGAATATAAACTATCAATTTATTTACATAGTGTTTTCAATGTAGAAAAATATCCCAAGCTGCTACACAAAGGTGTAATGAGAAAAAACAGACCAGTGATGTACAAGTGGACAGTCAGTGGAGTTTGTAAGGAACGGGCAGGGTTGGGATGCGGGCGTGTGTTGTTAAAACTGGGGATTACAGAGACAGGGAGAAAAAGGCTATGAAAGGGCTAAATAATTTTAAACTGGAATTATCTGGAGAAGAGAAGCCAATGAATGTCAGCAAGGACAGGAGTAATGGATGAACAGGTCCTGGTGAAAGATGGGATATAGATAGCATGAAATATATAAATTGAGGATTACATAGTAAAGGATGTAGTTTGAACAGGGGAGACTGGAATGACTGAGACTGGAAATGCCAACGTTGTGTAAAATGGTTCAAGGTGAGGATGGACCAAGTGGTGTAACAGACTAGTTAACACACATGTTAAAGTGTGCATTCACCTTTCCTACTCTGTTACAGCACAAAAGGAGGTCATCTAGCAAATAATGTCTGCACCAGATCTTCAACATGCAGTTTATTTTTTAGTTGTTCACGAGATGCAAGCCAGCATTTATTGCCCTTTCCTAATTGCCCAAAGTCAACCAGATTGTTGTGTCTCTGGAGTCAAACGTAGGCCTGACACAGAAGAGATGGCAGATTTCGATCCTAAAGAACATTAGTGAACCACACTGGTTTTTACAACATTGGAAGTAGTGACATGGTCTCCATTAGCCAAACATTTTACTCCAGATATGTACTGAATTCAAATTTCAACATGTGCCATGGTGTGATTTGAACCCATATCCCTAAAACATTAACCTGCCATTCTGGATTACTAGTCCAGTGACATTATCACAGTGCTACCGTCTCCCTCATTATGATTTAGTGCTATTCTTTTCATTTTCCCCGTATCCTCACATATTGGATAATTATTTGAATTATTCGAAAGCCTCTCGAATGCCTCAATTGAACCTGCGTCCACACATTTCCGGACAGTGTATTCCAGTCTCTGAATATTCCAGATTTTTTTTTTCCTCAAATTACATTTGCAAATCACTTCAAACCCATGTCCTCTCATTCCTGATCCTTTGGCAAGTGTAAACAATCTCTCCCAATCTATTTTCCAGACTTCTGATGATTTTGAAAATTATCGGATCTCTTGTTTGTCTTATTCTCACCAAGGAGAATAGTCCCAAACTCTCCAATCTATCCTCGTAACTGAAGGTTCTCATCCCAGAACCATCCTTGTAAATCTCTTCTGTATTCCCTCCAATGCGTTCACACCATTCCTACAACGCTGCAACCAGAACTGCAGGTAATACTCCAGCTCAGATGTGATTTGATGTGAAGATGACAGCCATACCACAAGAGCAAATTAGTGATAGCATAAAGGTTCTCCAAGAGACTAGGATATCATAAATAGAGGTGAGGGTGAAAGTGAGCAGATCAAAAACTTTGAAATAACATAGTGAATGGAAAGACAATTGGTGGACATTTAACCCACAACTGAATGATTTAAAAAGAAGGGAAAGGGCAGGGATGTTCCATCAAGCATTACCCCTGCTTGGCCTCTGTAATCTTTGAAACAGTTGACAAGGTCATACCAAGTATTAAAGCTTTTCTCTAAGGTACACACATTGCCCCAATTTATTTGACCCTCAGACCCAAGCCGATAGAAAGCATGAACCTGGTTTCTGTACTAAAGAATTATTAGTTACAGTAATTATACTACAGTTACAAATAAACAGATATAAACCATTGGCATATAATGCTATTAACTAAAGCACTAATCTTTTTATAAATAAACACTCATTCTCTCTTTCTCTATCTCTCTCTCACACACACACACAGGAAAAATAGATTATTGGCAGAGGTACAGGAAAACTGGAAGTCAGCTCAGTGGTACTTGTTTCCTGAGTCCAATATTGGCTAGCCAGGCTCTTGGTGTTTTTTTTTCATTCCTTCACAGGATGAGGGCATCACTAGTTAGCCCAGTTTATTGCCCATCCCTAACTGCCAGAGGGCAGTTAAGAGTTGACCACATTGCTGTGGATCTGGAGTCACACATAGGCCAGACCAGGTGAGGAAGGTAGATTCCTTGCCTAAAGGGCATTAAGTGAACCAGATGGGTTTTTCTGACAATCGACAATGGATTCATGGTCATCATTAGACTCTTAATCCCAGCTTTTGCTTTTGAATTCAAATTCCGGCAACTGCCATTGTGGGATTCAAACCTGGGTCCTGAGAACATTGCCTGGATCTCCGAATCACAGTCCAGTGATAATACCACTATGCCTTTGTCTTCATCTGGAAGATTCCACTGGCTTGTAAGTACACAGTGATTGATTCACGTCAAAGATTTCTCTGATTTATCAATTCAAAGTCTGCTGCAAGTAAAGTAACTGGTTTTCTTCAACTTTAAACTGAGTTTTTGACTGCAGAGAACAGGCAGCTTCTGCTGGTGAGAATTGCACTCCCTTGTGTGTCTTTTGCCACATACCTGCATCTCTGTACCTTGTTTCCAGTTCCAACCTGCTCAATTAACTGAGGACCAATCAGCTTCACTTGTAAACAACTCTGACTCCTGATTGTCTGCTTGTTGCAGGAACCCAGCGCCAACAAAGAGAGTTCACAACAGGTATTTAAATTCATTGTTGTGAAATTATGCAGCCATCCTAGTACATCTGTTTTTAAAAACAAGTCTTTCTTCTTGCAGTCCACACTTTTACAAGGCATAAAAATTTTGAGAGTTAAACTTAAAACATATAGCAAATCACCAAGGGTCTTTAAACAACATGTTCCAAAACTGCAGCCTCTACCATCCGGAAGGTCAAGGGCAACACTACCACCTGCAAGTTCACCTCCTAGCCACACACTCTCCTGACATAATCAGCACGGTCGTTGAGTCAAATCTAGGAAATCCCTTCCTAAGAGAGAGCTGGATTTTCCAGTGATCAATTCAAATGACCATGTGACACGATTTCACATTTTATGATTTTTACCGTGACAAATTAAGATAACACTCCAACTACTTAAAAAAACAGAAAACCCACACTACATTATATACATTACACATACAGATATGCAGCCTTAAGTTGAAGTGCATCCCTTTGTAGCATTAACAGGATTTCTTCTCTCTATTTCTCTAAGGTGTAATATATCATTCCTCCACCAAGGAGGTGATGTTGATCTAGTATGAGACATTTGTTAGGCCTCAGATGGAGTCCTGTATACATTCTGGGCACCAGTCTAAAGAAAGAATGCAGAAGAGTTAATGAGAAACAAAAATAGAGACTGCTGGAAAAGCTCAACAGGTCTGGCAGCATCTCTGAAGAGAAATCAAACTTAACGTTTCGGGTCCAGCAACCCCTCCATACCAGACCAAAATGTTAACTCTGATTTCTCTTCACAGATGCTGCCAGACGTGTTGAGCTTTTCCAGCAATCTCTATTTTTAATTTACAGCATCTGCAGTTCTTTCATGATTTTTTTGAAGAGTTAATGAGAATGGTTTCAAGGATGAGATACTTCAATTTGGGACTGTTTTTCTTGAAGAAGAGGAGGAAAGGAAATAGAGGTTTTCAAAATCATTAGAGATCTGAACAGAGTACATAGAGAGTAATTGATTCTGCTTATGTAGGGATTGAGAACCAAACAGCACAGACTCGAAATGATT
>NC_063340.1:967645-978645 GCF_021869965.1 Rhincodon typus | reverse complement strand
TTTTTTAATAAAACTAGTTTGTAAATAGAAAGTTGAAGGAAAAAGTTAAAAGAGATTGTAGATAGCAGCTGGTAGAATTCTGCAGAGTTCTTTTCAAGATCTGGTAAAAGGATTGCTTAGATTCTTAAAAAAAATCTGATAAACTAACTGGATAGACTCAGCAATGATAGATGGAATTTTAATCTAGATAACTATAAAGTGTAACTGTAAAGCTCATTGGGATAGCAAACAAAATATAAAGTTAAAGAGTGTCTGAACTTTTAAAAATTGCAATTAATATGATGCTCTTATCCATAGCATATGCTAATAAAAATCAGGACTCAAGGCATCTACCAACTAATAAGTCTAAACAGATTATTTTCCATTTGGAAAGCATATTTCTAATATAGTGGAAAAACAATTTCAAAGCAACACTGTTGGGTTTAGAGAAAAAAATGGCAAAAGTGGAGCATGAGAATGTTTTTCTGAAGATTAAAAACAAAGAAGAAATGATTCAGCCTCTTAAACCAATCAAAACGGTAGATTATGCCAAGTGTGATTGTAAAACTGGAGGAAATGAGTACAGGAACTAGTCTCCTGAATGAGGCAAAACTTGAAGTGGGAATTGTACAATTGTCGTGGAACTGTGGAAGAATCCAATCAAAACCAGCCAGCTTGTTGATCATGTTATTTTTAAAGATGAACTGGAAATGCTTTGTTTAAGGTGGTGGTTCAAATGATCAGTCAATTAATAATGCAGTTAGTTAACTTAAAACAAACATATCGAAAAATGTAATGGAACATGTTGGCTTAATTGAAAAATACAAACATTGTACCAAGTCTTAACAAAGGTTGGTGAGACCATATTTAGAATACTGTGCGCAGTTCTGGTCACCATGTAATAAAAAGTACAAAGAGGCACTGTAGATAGTGAAGAGAAAATTTGAAAGGTTGATACCAGAAATATGTGGCTACAGATATCAGGAAGACTTGACAGGCAGGGTTTCATTCTATCTTGAAAAAAAGCTGAGGGTGACCTAATAGAGGTCATTAAATTATGAAAGATTTTGACAGAATGGATATGGGAAGAACGCTTTCTTTTGTGGGGAAGAACAGAACTAGAGAGAATCCATATAAGATAGTCATCAAGAAATCCAATAGAGAATTCAGAAGAAACTTCTTCACCCATAGAGTGGTGAAAATGTGGAATTCACAACCACAGGCAGACATCAAAGTCAATAAATGATAGCCTAACATCCCATAAACAAAAGGCCACAGTGGCTGAAAGGGCTTGATCTGTTTCCATGTAACAATGATAAAGAATTAAATATAAATTAATATACATTGCTTTAACTTTGTCAGTTTACAGGGTGTGAATGTTATGCAACTGTTCAACAATTACTTATATTTGATCAATGCTCTAATTTATTTGTCGTACATGATTGCCACAATGCTATTCCTGTGATATTTTTTTCCAGTGTTAATGTATGAATTGTTTTGGTATTGCTGGGCTGTTAGTAACTGTGAAGAAATAGAAATCCGCCAAATAAATATAGCTGGATCATGGCAAATGTTCCCTCTAATTTCCCCAGCTGCTGCATGGACCTTCAAGACTGGGGAAACCTGAAGTAAAAGTGTCAGCATGTACAGACCCATTCATGGAATGAGAGTATCATTGGCTAAATCAGCATTTACTGCCCTAACTTCCCAGATGGAAATTAAGAATCAACCACTTTGCTGTCACTTGTAGGCCAGACCAGGTTAGGATTTCCTTCTCTAACACTTTTTTTTAATATGACAGCAGTCATCTGATTACAATTAGGTGAGCTTTTCTTTATCGAATTCAAATTTCACCATCTCCCATAGTGGGATTTGAACCAAGGTCCCCAGAATTATGGCATTCTGGACTACTAATCCAATGACACTACCAATGCATCAATGCCACTCCTCACAACAGACAACAACTAAACTCACCACAGGAATGTAAAATTTGTCACTGCAAATTGAAGCATCCTTTTAATGGTGCAATTAATGTTAATTACCACCAGTCAACCTCTCTGACACATAAACTTAATACATGCCAGTATGGAATCCTGATCTTTCAGTTTTAAATTTTTTTTTAAAAGGTGTCAAATTTTAGATATTTAAATGATTCCTTTTTTCTTTCTCTTTTTCCCCCTCTCAATCCAAATTTGCTTAATCCATTTCTGCTCTTTCTGTATGTTTATTTGATATTGAATACACTCACTCTCATTTATACGTACTTTCACAAACTATAACCTGACTGTTTGAGATTAATTTTCCCTCAGACTCCTGGTGCCCTGCTTCTCTCACTATGACAATATCCATTCACATTTTTAGCAATTTGTCACACAAAAAGAAAGTTAAATCCTAAATGTGGAAGGACAAGCTTAATGAATTGCAAACACTGTTAAGTGTTACTCACACAGTAGAAACGGTCGCTTTCTTTTCCTCCTTGATGAGATAGTGTACACTGAGAATTCATGTACAACAAAGTGGAAATGGAAATGTTGACTCAGGACTCAGCTCCTATCCTGCTCCAGGATTTCAGGAACCTTCCCAAATGATGATGTGGCCAATGCCTGCAGAAAGAATGATCTTAGCATACATTTTTTTATGAGGTAGGAGGTAATTTCCCTTGCCTCCTTGTCTACTCCCATCCAAGATGAATGTTAATTAGTTGGTGATCAGATTTGTACCAGCATCCTCAGACAGTCGAGTGTATATTTGGTCTTTTGTTCAGTTTAGGGCGAACAGGTGCTGCACATAATCATTATTCATGAATGTACATTGATATTTAAAATCTGTTCTGTTTCAGTCCTTTGAGGGAACAGGTTTGAATAACTGTGATTTGGTGTTACTGCTTGTTAAGTGGTTCAATACTCTGTGAAAAATGCATTAATACTCCCACTTCAGGAAAGCCACCGTATAAATATATAAAAAGTTGAAATTTGTGTGGATATTATTAAAATATCTATCAGAAATGTTAAATTTTGACTCATCTCAAAATATTTTGCCATTTCCTGGTTATAGCTCCCTGAATGATCTTATGATGAAGTAATTCTCTCACTTGTGCTGTGATGGCATTCTGTTCCTAAATCACATTCTAAAATAGAGCCAAATACTTTAAATGGCTTGATGTTCTGCTAACCATTGAATAGATGTTTATGTGACATTCGTGGCAGAAATTTAAATGAAGGGATAATTATAGAACAATCACTGGGTAACAGTGTCAAAATGCAAAGCAGAATGTTCCATTTCTAAACAACTGAGGAAATTCTAACAAGTATAACCCCAGAAAACTATAAGATACATACTTATTGCTTTCCATACATACACAAACTATTACTGGGGCGACAGTGTGAACGAGTGACAAAACTATAGGTTTATTCAAAGTATTAAGCTCTACTTAACAATTGACCTTTTGATCTCTCTGCCCATTGATCTGTCAGCCTATAAATTCAGTGCCTGTGTGCCTCTCTCTCAATTCACCTGATGAAGAGCAGTGCTATGAAACCTTGTGATTTCAAATAAACCTGTTGGACTGTAGCCTGGTGTCATCTGACTTCTGACCTTAACAATTGAGTCACAAATTTGACAAATTTTAGTAACTGAAAGCCATAAATTACAACTGTTTAACATTTTAACAAGACCTGGAATAATTTGTTTGCAGTTGCTGCGATGATAGATGAATCAATGTTATTATTTGCCAAAATCTAATTGTCAGTGGATAAATTGCTGATAATTTTAGGGGAATGATTTAGATTAGACAATCAAGGTAGTATCTCTGATCAAGTCCATACAAACACCAGCTAACTTGTCTGGGATATGAAATAAAATGTCAACTGAGTTAAAATAACCAGATGGAAAGTTATGACGAAAGTAATAGAAGTGCTTCAATGAATGAAATTATTTAGCAAAAACAAACAGAATTCTTTATGCTAGATCAGTGTGATATCATAGTGATTCTATTAATGATGCCAATATACAAGTCTGGAAAAACAGGACATCTGGTAAAAAAAAATAACCGTCTTGTTTAAAGTGGAGTTTCTTCAGCCCATAATTTTGTACATCAAGATTGGCACTGTCTGTGATAACCTGTTTAACATTGAACACTGAAATTCAGAAGAATCTGTCCTTTATAATGAGGCACACAGCTTTATGGTGACTTAATACTTTAAAATATGTGAAAATTGTTTTTTTAAAATTTGTAGTCTGAGCTTGAATTTTAGACTATTACCTGCAATTTTCTGTGAACCCAAAGATCAAAGGGACCTGCTTACAATATACAAATTACAATATACAATATACAAATACAATATACAATATTCCTTAAAGTGAGACCCATGGTTTACAATGGCTAATTGGGTCAAATTCACTGGTTTTGGGGATTTTTACCAGATATTCTGTAGACTATTTTTGTCTGATTATTTTGACAATAATTGCCTAGGTTTCTGTGAAAACTGAAAACCAAAATGGCATTGTTATAACAAATACCATGAGTCAGTTTTAAAAGTAGCAAAAAATTAATGCCATTTTATTTAATTTCAGTTTCATTGTCTTACATTTAAAGCAATGATGCATTGAGGTACAATGATATTCCTATAGCCTGAGTGGCTATTGTTCCTTTGATTGCTGAGATTGCTGCTGATACTTGACCATGAGCAGTATCACAGCTGAGCTGGATTCTGCCTCCACTTGATAAGCACATATCCTTATTTTCCTGCAGAGCTCCTGGTTAGCAACTTAGACAGACTAGCTCATGTTTTAACCTACAGCTCACAATATTTTCTAACCCACATAAACTGAAGCCAATGACTCCACGTCATCAAACTAACTCAATACAGACAAATATTCCAGTTTTGTTCCTGATTTACAGCATCTGCAGTTCTTTTGGCTTTTAAATATTCCAGTTACTTTAACTCATAATCACACTGTGCATGGCCACTAAGTGCAGCCACTAAATCTAATAGGTTTGCTGATAAATGCATAATAAATGAAAAAAAATCAAATTAATTTGCACTTGACAGTGTATCATTTGTCATGTTGTTCATTTATTTAGTCTGTTGAAATGAGAATAAGGGAAACGTGACATAAGGGAAACCGTGAACACTAGTCTTAAAAACACACCATACTGCAAATCATCATGTGCTTTGATTGCCTAGTGACAGTCTGTAAGTTTTAGACTAAAACACTTCTCAAACTCAGCATTGGCTCACCTAACTGAGTCTTGTTATTTTAAAAAGTGCCCGAGTAGCATGTGGGTCTACCTAAACAAATGGACTGCAGGGATTCAAGAAGTCAACTCGCCACCACCTACTCAAGGGCAACTATGGATGGGCAATGAATTCTGGCCCAGCTGGTGATGTCCAGATCCCATGAATGAATAAAAAAGGAACTTAGTGTAAGGATAGGCACACAAACATACATACAAATGTTATCAGGAAAAGACAACATTGCTTTAAAATATTCTGAGGACTCGAAAGGTACTTAATGAAATTATTGATATTGTATCTAGGTGCTACATAAATGCAAACATTTTTCCTCCAATTTTTCCAGTTGAAAATACAGACATGATCGATTGTCCAATCCAATGTTCAAGATCACTTCCTTTGTTCATTATCTCTGAATACCAATAAAGTTTCTGGTAACAAGCAGTGATTTGTGACGTAAATAACCATCCTAAAACTGAATTCAGAAGAAGAATCATATCGGTCTTGAAACTTTAACTGTTTCTCTCTCTACAGATGCTGATGGACCTGCTAAGATTTTCCAGCTTTTTCTGTGTTTGTTTCAGCCTAAGAACTGCTTTCACACAGTTCAGCAAAAACACTGCCTCAGATGATTTCTACATATTTGAGGCCCATTGACAAGCTTTAAATCAGTAAACTCTCTTGTAGTCAGAGAAACAATATCTCTTTTGTTATAGGCTTTAGCGTGGATTCAAAATCTTGAAACTCAAACCCACATTACTTTGTGTTTCACATTCCAACATTCTTAAAAAGTTTAAGGTATTTAAGAAAACTGTAGTAAAAGAATGTGACAGTAATGCAGACATCAGGCTGCCTACTCTTCACCTGATTGTTGTCTTCTTTCATCACTGTCTCTTAAGTACACTGATCCTTCAAAGGATAGGAGCACCTTCATCTAATCAGTATTTCTTCATACTTTCACCATTGCGAAGATATGTGACAATCTAAGGTCATGTAATTGCAATAGGGACAAGCAGTTGTGGCTGTAGGCGGGATGGGTAAGTCAGCATACCTTTGCATCTCTTCCCAATTCTTAAAAATTTAATGAAGTAGAAAAAAATGCTCTTTTAGTTTAAACAACTGCAAAACTCCTTCAAACTTTGAAGTCTTAATCATCACATTGCTTCAACATTGCAGAATCTGCAAAATACAGAGCATTTTTAAACTAGAAACACTCAACTTAAAAGTTTCTGAACATTTTAATAATATTCACCAAATTTTACATTTAACATTCTCAATACACAGACGACTGTCAGACTGGGGGTGGGTGAGATAAGGGTCAGTGTTAGACAGGTGGAGTGTTAGACAGGGGCTGGGTGATACAAGGGTCAGTGTTAGACAGAGGGAAATGTCAAATGAATGAGAGTGTTAAACTGCATGAGGGGCAGAGGGGCAGAGTTGAACAGCAGATTGTTTATCGGTGGGGTGTGTTAGACGGGGGAGAGTAAAACAAGAAGAGTGTTAAATAAGAGACAACAAGGTGCAGGGCTGGATGAACACAGCAGGCCAAGCAGCATCATAGGAACAGAGAGGCTGACGTTTCGGGTCTAGACCCTTCATCAGAAAAGGGGGAGGGGAAGGGGGTTCTGAAATAAATAGGGAGAGAGTGGGAGGCGGATAGAAGAGGGATAGAGGAGAGGATAGGTGGAGAGGAAACAAACAGGTCGAAGAGGCGGGGATGGAGCCAGTAAAGGTGAGTGTAGGTAGGGAGTTAGGAAGGGGATAGGTCAGTCCAGGGAGGACGGACAGGTCAAGGGGGCGGGATGAGGTTGGTCGGTAGGAGATGGAGGTGCGGCTTGAGGTGGGAGGAGAGGATAGGTGGGAGGAAGAACAGGTTAGGGAGGCAGGGACGAGCTGGACTGGTTTTGGGATGCGGTAGGGGGAGGGGAGATTTTGAAGCTTGTGAAATCCGTGACTCCCTCGTCCGCTCCACACTCCCCTCCAGCTCCACCACACCCGGCACTTTTCCTTGCAACCGCAGGAAGTGCTACACCTGCCCCCATACCTCCTCCCTCACCCCCATCCCAGGCCCCAAGAAGACTTTCCACATCAAGCAGATGTTCACCTGCACATCTGCCAATGTGGTATACCGCATCCGCTGTACCCAGTGTGGCTTCCTCTACATCGGGGAAACCAAGCGGAACACCTACGCTCGGTTCGCAATAAACAACTGCACCTCCCAGTCGCGAACCATTTCAACTCCCCCTTCCATTCCTCAGACGACATGTCCATCCTGGGCCTCCTGCAGTGCCACTACGATGCCACCCGAAGGTTGCACGAACAGCAACTCATATTCCGCTTGGGACCCCTGCAGCCCAATGGTTTCAATGTGGATTTCACAAGCTTCAAAATCTCCCCTCCCCCTACCGCATCCCAAAACCAGTCCAGCTCGTCCCCGCCTCCCTAACCTGTTCTTCCTCCCACCTATCCCCTCCTACCACCTCAAGCCGCACCCCCATTTCCTACCTACTAACCTCATCCCGCCCCCGTGACCTGTCCGTCCTCCCTGGACTGACCTATCCCCTCCCTAACTCCCCACCTACACTCACCTTTACTGGCTCCATCCCCGCCTCTTTGACCTGTTGGTTTCCTCTCCACCTATCCTCTCCTCTATCCATCTTCTATCCGCCTCCCATTCTCTCCCTATTTATTTCAGAACCCCCTTCCCCTCCCCCTTTTCTGATGAAGGGTCTAGGCCCGAAACGTCAGCCTTTCTGCTCCTATGATGCTGCTTGGCCTGCTGTGTTCATCCAGCCCTGCACCTTGTTGTCTCGGATTCTCCAGCATCTGCAGTTCCTACTATCTCTGAGTGTTAAATAAGTGCAGTGTTACACCAGAGCAGAGTTGAGCAGAAAGAGAATTTTACGGGGGAGGGCTAGTAAGTGGGGGGAGTTAAATGGGGGTGTGTTAAACATGAGTTATGTTAGATGGGGTGTGACTGTTAATGTTAGACTGGAGAGTGTTACAAAAGGGAAGTGTTAAACAGGGGTTATATTAGATCGGGTGGGGGAAGTGTTAAATGTTAAACAGGGAACATATTAAACAGGGGAGAACAGAGGCAGTGTTAGACATGGTAGGACAGTGTTAAACAAGGGTTAGGGTTAGGGTTAGTGTTAGGGTTAGGGTTAGCGTTAGCGTTAGGGTTAGGGTTAAGTAGTGTTAAACAGGTGGTCTGTTAGACAGTGGAGTGTTGTGGCAGAGGTATTATATGAGATTGTTACTGTGTAGTTATAATACTGAGGGACCGTCATCGTGGAGGTATTTGGCATATTAAGGGAGTGTCATAGTGGAGTGTTATACTGTGGGAGTGTCATGGTGGAGTGTTATACTGAGGGAGTTTCATAGTGGAGTGTTATACTGAGGGAGTGTCATTGTGGAGGTATTTGTTATACTGAGGGAGTGTCATTGTGGAAGTGTTATACTGAGGAGTTTCGTGGTCAAGGAGTTATACTGAATATGTGTCTGTTAGTGCAGATGCACAAAAAAGGTTAGAAATCATTTGAAGAAAGGAGACCGGCTGCTGTGCTAGCCAACATGCCCTCTCAAATAACACCTTCAGAAAGATTATCTCTTGATTCATTCATTTGCCGTTTGTAGGATCTTGTCATGTGCAAATGTGATGCTGTGTTTGCCTGTAGCACAATAGTGACTGTATTACATTGGATGTAAAGCAGTTTTAGAAATAAAAGGCAGTAATGAAATGCTGTTTTTTATACTGAGTGAAGGGAATGTACCTGCAGTTAATTAACAATCTAAATGTAATATAGAATTCTTGATTTGTACACATATTTATCTAGTGGCTAACCATAACTTAAGTGTGGGAAATGCCCTAATTCACAACTATAGAAATGAGAGAAAGTGAGAAATGATCATTTGGAAGCAGGTCTATAAAATCTTGTCACAGTGAATATGTTCGCTGTATTTAATTGTTTGCAACTATATATGTGCTGCAGCACAGTGTCTCAGTGGTTAGCACTGCTGCCTCACAATACCAGGGACCCAGGTTTGAACCCACTTTTGGGCAACTGTCTGTGTGGAGTTTGCACATTCTCTCTGTGTCTGCATGGGGTTCCATCCAGGTGCTCTGGTATCCTTCCACAGTCCAAAAATGTGTAGGTTAAGTGGATTGGCCATGGGGAATGCAGGGTTACAGAAATAAGATAGAGGAGTGGATCTGGATTCCAAGGGTTGATAAAGACTTGATGGGCCAAATGGCCTGATTCCACATAGTAGAGATTTTATGTTGTGACATGACAGAACTGAGTGCTAATAGCTTAGCTCCTTTACCACCTTAGTTACACTGAGTATTTTTTAAATGTTTATTGCCCATTTCTAGTTGTCCTTGCGAAGGTGGAGGTGAGTTGCCTTCTTGAACAGCTGTAGTTTATTTAGTGTGGGTACGCCTACAGTTCTGTTACTTAGGAAGTTCCAAGCCTTTGACCCAAAAACACAGAAGGAGCAGCAATAAATTTCCAAGACTGGGTGATGAGTGATTTAGAGAGGAACTTGCAAGTGGTGATGTTCCCATGTATCTGCTGCCTTTGTCTTTGAGATTGAGAAAGGTCTCTAAGGTTTTGGAGTAGGTCTGTAGTTTGGGTTGTGGGTGTTGAAAAACATTTGAGATTGAGAAAGGTGCTAAGTAGCCTTGGTGAATTTCTGCAGTGCAACTTATAGTTGGTAGACACTGCTGTTACTGAACATCAACGGTGGAGGAAGTAAATGTTTGTATACATGGTGCGATTAAAGTGAGCTGCTTTGTTCTAGATTGTTTTTGTGTTCCTGAGTGTTGCAGGAGTTGCATTCATCCAGGCAAGTGGGAAGTATTTCATCAGACTCCTGTCCTGTTGCCAGGCTTTGTGGAGCCAGGAGATTAATTATTCATTGCAGGATTCTTTGTCTTTGATCTGCTCTTCTAACCACTGTATTTATATGGATGGTCCAGTTCAGTTTCTGGCTATTGGAAACACCCAACATATTGAAGAGGGGGATTCAGTGATGGTACCACCATTGAATGTCAAGGATCAATGGTTAGATTCTGCCTTGCTGGAGATGGTCATTGCCTGTCACTTGTGTGACGCACATGTTACTTGCCACTTGTCAGTCCACAGCTGGGTATTATCCAGATCTTACTGCTTTTGGATGTGAATTAGTATTTGAGGAGCTGCAAATCATAGAATCATAGAATCCCTACAGTGTGGAAACAGGCCCTTCAGCCCAACAAGTCCACACCGACCCTTGGAGCATCCCACCCAGACCCATCGCCCTATAACCCACACACCCCTGAACACTATGGGCAATTTAGCATGGCCAATCCACCTAGCCTGCACATCTTTGGATTGTGGGAGGAAACCGGAGCACCCGGAGGAAACCCACACAGACACAGGGAGAATGTGCAAACTCCGCACAGGCAGTCACCTGAGGCTGGAATCGAACCCGGGTCCCTGGCGCTGTGAGGCTGCAGTGCTACCCACTGAGCCACCATGCTGCTATATGGTGCTGAATATTGTGTAATCATCAATGAACATTCTCACTTCTGACCTTATGATGGAGGGCAGGTTACTGATAAAGCAAATGAATAGGGTTGGGCCTAGGACATCACCCAGACTAGTGTGAGCATATATGAACAGGTTGATTAAGAATACCCACCCTCAGGAACTATAGCTCAAATGTCCTGGAACTGAGATGAATGACCTATTACAACCACAACCATATTCCTTTGTGCCAGGTATGACTCCAAACACTGCAGAA
>NC_063340.1:934549-967145 GCF_021869965.1 Rhincodon typus | reverse complement strand
TGCAAAAGCAGCAAATGGTCAGAGAGCCAATACAGACATAATGGTCTCCTTCTGCATAACAATTCGCAGATTCTATTTGACACTGAAATAATATTGAAATTTACTGTTTCTCTCTCCACAGATTCACCTGAACTGCTGAATATCTGCATCATTTTTTTACTTCAAAATTACAGCATCAGCAGGACTACTTTTGTACTTTTTTTGACATTGAAATATCTAGGGTCAACTGAAGTAAATTATGTCTTGTGAGGACAAACATCTGTTGAGTATTACAATCATTCTAAATAAGGTAATTTAGTGCTGTGCATTTAGCAGTGCTCGGATAGTAACCTATTTGGCAGTTACTATCTTGGTACAAGCCCAACACTGATGAAAGCCCAACACTAAACTGTTCTACTTAAATTTTCCAACTCTGATAGACTTATGAGTAATATGTCACATTCTGAATCTAATAACAAGCAAATACCGTATATACCCGAGTAAAAGTCAATCTCATGCAAAAGTTGACCCCTATTTTTGGCCAAAGAAACTGGAATTTACCATATATCTCACGTAAGTGTTGACCCTAGTTCTTCGCAGATAACAGATCAACATTTGTGAGTCAAGGTATTATCCTGTACATAAATGTTACAAGGACGAAATGAATTTCTTTTTCATGCCATTACGTGTTTTATTGTACAATTCACACCAATTTGGCATGAAAGTTTAAGATGCATCAGATCAGAGTGATAACCTCCCTTTGTGTGCAGCTCAGCTGATCTCAGTTCCCCTGTAGCACTCATGAAATATAATCATATACCTAAGTTGAAGTTTTGAAATTTCTTCACCATTTTGTGTAAAAATGCCCTCCAGTAAAAGTAAAAAATATACAGCAGCATTTAAATTGAAAGTTATTGAAGTTGCAGAGAAGACAAATAATTGTGTAGCAGCAAAAGAATTGTGTTTCAGAGAAACTTGAGAGAGACTGGAGAAAGATATCAAACCAACTTCAGATAATGCCAAAATGAAAGTGTGCCAACAGAGGTAAACCTAGCACGTGGCCACAATTGGAGAAAAATGCTGCTGAGTGGGTACTTGAAAATCATCAAAATGGAAAATGTGTTAGTTGTGAAGCCATCCAAATCCATGCACGAAACAATTCAAAGAAGGACAGAATTTTGGATTTTAAGGCAATTGCTGGATGGTGCACAACGTTCATGAGAAGGCATGATTTAGTACTTCAGCAGAGAACTAAGATTGCACAAAAGTTGCCAGCTGAACTAGAAGATAAGTTGGTAATTAGAAATCGGCAGAAGGAAGGTTAATTTTAAGATGTTAATTTCAACTTGTTTAATTTAAGATGTACCATGTAATTGTCATTTAAAACCGTATTATATTTCTACTTCATTTTTTGTATGTATAAATAAAAGTTCACTAATTCATTTCTGTTTCTATTGTCTTTAGCTGGTAATTACCATAATTTATTATGATTTTTTCTTTATTTGTTTAGAGATCAATTGGGCTCCTGCTAATGATACGGTATTTTGGACCGCAGCATGAATTTCAGCCTCTCAAAAGTAGTATCCATGTAATAGTCAATCCTATAAATTTAACCTTAAAAAAATTCAACTTTTACACAAGTATATACGGTAAATCAGACTCCAGCAAATGTTATGTGAATAAATCTCCAGAAATAGGTCCAACCAGAGCTGGCAACTGTGTTGTTGTGATTATGTATTTTGCTCACCAGTTTCTGTTAAACAAGCAATTACAAAATTATATTATGGTATGTAGATTAGAAACTTTTTTCTTTAAACCTACTTCAATCAGTCTAACAAAATAAACAGTTTGCATTCTTATGACAAACATTAACGATTGTTCAGTATATGTAGAATATGAGAAGGTTAAATCCAGTACCTATGTCCTGTGCTTAAACAAAGGAGACTATGAAGGAAGGAGGGAGGAGTTAGCTAAGGTAGACTGGGGGCAAAAATTTTATGGTGGGTCAATTGAGGACTTTCAAAACGATTTTTCACAGTACTCAGCAGAAGTATTTTCCAGTGATAAGGAAGAACTGTAGGAAAAGAAAGAGCCAGCCATGGATGTCTAAGGAAATAAGGGAAAGTATCAGATTGAAAAAAAACACATACAAAAAAGCAAAGAGTAGTGGGAAACTAGTAGACTGGGAAATCTTTAAAGGCCAACAGAAAGCCACAAAAAAAAGTTATAAAGAAAAGTAAGATAGATTATGAGAGTAAACTAGCTCAGAATATAAAAACAGACAGCAAAAGTTTCTATAAATATGTAAATCGTAAAAGAGTGGCGAAGATAAACATTGGTCCTTTAGAGGACAAGACGGCCAATTTAATAACTGGGAATGAGGAAATAGCCGAGACATTAAACAGTTATTTCGTGTTGGTCTTCACAGTGGAAGACACAAATAACATGCCGAAAACTAATGGCAAGAAGGTTATAGCAGGTGAGGACCTAGAACCTATCATTATCACTAAGGAGGCAGTGCTGGGCAAGTTAATGGGGCTAAAGGTAGACAAGTCTCCTGGCCCTGATGAAATGCATCCCAGGGTACTAAAAGAAGTGATGGGGGAAATAGGAAATGCACTAGTAATTAGTTACCAAAATTCACTGGACTCTGGGGTGGTTCCCGCAGATTGGAAAACAGCCAATGTGACGCCACTGTTTAAAAATGGAAGTAGACAAAAAGCAGGTAACTATAGGCCAGTTAGCTTAACTTTGGTAGTTGGGAAAATGCTTGAATCTATCATTAAGGAAGAAATAGCAAGACATCTGGATATAAATTGTCCCATTGGGAACACCCAGCATGGGTTCATGAAGGGTAGGTCATGTTTAACTAATTTGGTGGAATTCTTTGAGGACATTAATTGCATGGTGGACAATGGGGAACCTGTGGATGTGGTGTATCTGGATTTCCAGAACGCATTTAACAAGGTGCCACACCAAAGGCTGCTACATAAGATAAAGTTGCACGGTATTACAGGTAATGTATTAGCATGGATAGAGGATTGGTTGACCAGTAGAAAGCAAAGAGTAGGGGTAAATGGGTGTTTTTCTGGTTGACCGTCAGTGGCTAGTGATGTGCCTCAGGGATCAGTGTTGGGACCGCAATTGTTTATAATTTACATAGATGATTTGGAGTTGGGGACTAAGTATGGTGTGTCAAAATTTGCAGATGACACTAAGGTGAATGGTAGAGCAAAGTGTGCAGAAGACACTGAAAGTCTGCAGAGGGATATAGATAGTCTAAGTGAGTGGGCAAAGGTTTGGCAAATGGAGTACAGTGTTGATAAGTGTGAGGTCATCCATTTTGGTAGGAATAACAGCAAAATGGACTATGTTTTAAATGGTAAAAAATTGCAGCACGCTGCTGTGCAAAGGGACTTGGGTGTCCTTGTGCATGAATCGCTGAAGGTGGGATTGCAGGTGCAGCTGGCAATTAAAAAGGCAAATGGAATTTTGTCTGCCATTGCTCGAGGGATGGAGTTTAAAAACAGGGAGGCTATGCTGCAGCTGCAGAGGGTCCTGGTGAGGCCACACCTGGAGTACTGTGTGCAGTTTTGGTCTCCTTACTTGAGAAGAGATATACTAGCACTGGAGGGGGTGCAGAGGAGATTCACTCGGTTGATTCCAGAGTTGAGAGGGTTGGATTATGAGGAGAGACTGAGTAGACTGGGATTATACTCATTGGAATTCAGAAGAATGAGGGGACATCTACAGAAACATATAAGATTATGAAGGGAATAGGTAAGGTGGAGGCAGGGAGGTTGTTTCCACTAGCAGGTGAAACTAGGACTAGAGGGCATCGCCTCAGAATAAAGGGAAGCAGATGTAGGACTGAGGTCAGGAGGAACTTCTTCACCCCAAGGGTTGTGAATCTGTGGAATTCCCTGCCCAGTGAAGTGGTTGAAGCTACCGCTGAATGTTTTTAAGGCAAGGCTACATAAATTTTTGAACAGTAAAGGAATTAAGGGATATGGTGAGTGGGCGGGTAAGTGGAGCTGAGTCTCAAAAAGATCAGCCATGATCTTATTAAATGGCGGGGCAGGCTCAAGGGGCTGGATGGCCTACTCCTGCTCCTAGTTCTTATGTTCTTTGCTGTAATCTAAGCTGCTCCTAACCCTCAGTTCTGTCAATTTTTTAACCAATTAGTACGTCCCTTCCTTGGATCAGTTCGATCCCTAATTTCCCTTGTTAGCCATAGTGAGACCACTTTTCCCATTTTATTTTTGTGCCAACGAGAATGCAGTACCTCTATGCACTCTTTAAATGTTCACCATTGACAATCCACTGTCACCCCCTTAAGCAACATTCCCCAATTTATCACAGCCAGTTCACACCTCATACCATCATGGTTTTCTAACTCATTCACTCTGTTAAATACCCAAAAGGAAGTTAGACATTTTACCATGTCAAAATGCTGAATGATCAATGGCAAAACACAAAAATATACATAAAAATTTAAGCAAATAACCTACTTCAACAAATACCAAGCATTGATTTTACTTAATCTAGTGTTTTTGCTTGGAGGTTAATAATGCTCAATGATGTATGTGAAATATTTTCCTCACGTTGCCATTTAGAACTGCTTCTAACATTAATGCGTGATCTCTGCAAAAGAACCATCGAAAGAGATGGTACCAAATCAATTTAAAAATGTATTCACTTGTAGAATGTGAGCATCACTGCCCGTCCCTAGCTGGCCTTGAACTGAGTGGCTTGCTGGGCCACTTCAGAGGACAGTTAGGAGTCAACAACATTGCCTGGAGTCACATGTAAGACAAACCAGATGAGGATGGCAGATTTCCTTCCCAAATGGACATCAGTGAGCCAAATGGGTTTTTCCAATGATTGGAAATGGTTTCATGATAATTAGTAGATTCTTAGTTCCAGATTTTTCTAAAATTGAATTCAAATTTCACCATCTGCTGTGGCAGGATTCAAACCTGGGCCCGAAACGTCAGCCTTCCGGCTCCTCTGATGCTGCTTGGCCTGCTGTGTTCATCCAACTCTACACCTTGTTATCTCAGATTCTCCAGCATCTGCAGTTCCTACTATCTCTTGTCCGGAACATTAGCTGAGTTTCTGCATTAGTAGTCTAATGAGAATACCTCTAAGCCACTGTCTCCCCTAAAAAGAACAGAAAATTCTGGAAATAATCAGCAGGTCAGACAGCATTTGTGGGGAGAGAAACAGAGTCAACATTTCAGGTCTGCAGCAAAGCTAAGGTGATCCTCAGCTTCAAAAATGGAAGCTTTGAATACAGAAGTAGCGAAATTATCCTCAACCTTTGCAAAACTTTGGTCAGGTCACATAGAGTATGCACCCAGTTCTGAACACTTTGAGAACAGAGTTAAAGTCCTTGAGAGCATGTAGAGAATATTTACTACATTGGTTCCGGAGATGGGAGACTATAGACTGAAGGACCTCAGGTTCTTCTTGGAGCAAAAGAAATTAAGAAACGATTTTGCAGACATGTACAAGATTGTGCAAAAACAGAAGTTGCTGAAAAAGCTCGGCAGGTCTGGCAGCATCTGTGAAGGAAAAATAATCAGAGCTAACGTTTCAGGTCCGGTGACCCTTCCTCAGAAATGTTAACTCTGATTTTTCTTCACTGATGCTGCCAGACCTGCTGAACTTTTCTAGCAACTTTTGTTTTTGTTCCTGATTTACAGCATCCGCAGTTTTTTTGGTTTTTATTTAGTGTACAAGATTGTGCCAGGTTTAGATAAGGTAGACAAAGTAAAGCTTTTTACATGTGCTGATGAAACAAGGATTAAAAGTCATAGGTTTTATGCAAGTGATATGGTGTGCTTAGGAAGAAATTGATAAAGACCTGAGACTTGATTCCCATAAGAATAATGGAATCTGTCATTGGGAAAATGTTAGAATCTATCATAAAGGTTGTAGTGGCAAAACATTTAGAAATCCAAAACATAATCAAACAGAGTCAGATGGTTTCATGTAGGGGAATTCATGCCTGACAAATTTATTACGATTCTCAGAGGAGGAAATAAGTAGAATAAAGAAAGTGGAACCAATAGGTGTACTATGTTTGGATTTTCAAAAGGCAAGCAAAACTACTTAATAAGCTAAATAATTTGAAGTAGCATATTAGCATAGATAGAGGATTTGGTAACTAACAGAAGACAGTGTTGGGATAAAGGCAGCATTTTCAGGATGGCAACCTGCAACTAGTGGAGTGCCACATGGACAGGGCTGGGGCCACAATTATTCAAAATGTATATATGAATGATTTGAATGAGGAAATGTACTATTGCCAAGTTTGTAGATGACACAAAAATAGATGGGGTGGCAATTAGTGAGGATGACACAAAGAGTCTACAGAAAAATACAGACAGGTTAAGTGATTGGGCAAAAACTGGCAGGTAGAATATAATGTGGGAAAATGTGAAGTTTTGCATTTTGGCAAGAATAATAGATGAGCTGAATACTATTTAAATAGAGAAAGACTGCAGAAAGCTGCAGTATTGAAGGATTTGGAGTCCTCGTGCACAAATGACAAAAAGGTAACATCCAATTCAGCAGGTAATAAAGATGGCAAATGAAATGTTTGCCTTTATTTCAAGGGAATGGAGTATTAAAAATAGGGACGGCTTATACAAGACACTAGTTAGATCACACTCTGAACAGTTTTGAACCCCCTTATCTAAGGAAAGATAGACTGGCATTGGAGGCAGTCCAAAGAAGGTAGGACAGGTTGAGTACGTTGGGTTTGTACTCATTGGAGCTTCTAAAACAAAAGGGATTTTATTGGAATATATAATACTTTTATATAAAGAAGTCCTACTAAAACTATATAAGACTGGAGGAATGGTGGAAAGTGAGGAGAATTGTCAGAAGATACAGCAGGACATATATAGGCTGCAGACTGGGTGGAGAAATGGCAGGTGGACTTTAATTCATAAAAATGCAAAGTGATGCATTTTGGAAGATATAATGCAGGAGGGAAGTATATTGTTAATGGCAGAACCCTTAATGTCATCAACATACAGAGAATCTAGGCATACAGGTCAACAGTTCCTTGAAAGTGACAACACAAGTGGATAAGGTGGTCAAGAAGATATGTGGCGTACTTGCTTTTATCAGTCAGGGCACAGAGTATAAAAGTTGGCAAGTTATGTTGCAGCTGTTATAGAAATTTAGTTGGACCACATTTGGAATATTATGTACAGTTCTGGTCGCCACACTACAAGGAGGACGTAGAGGCTTTGGAGACAGTACAGAAATGGTTTGCCAGGATTTTGCTTGATTAGGAGGATATTTGCTAAGAGAAGAAATTGGACAAATGTGGCTTGTTTTCACTTGAACGAAGGATGAGGGATGACCTGATATAAGTTTACAAAATTATGATATGTATAAAATAGATAGTCTTTTTCCCAGGGTAGAAATGTCAATTACTAGGGGACATATAGATTTAAAATAAAAGGGAGTAAGTTTAAAGGAGATGTGAGAGGGAAGTCTTTTACACAGAGGGTGATAAGTACCTGGAATGCACTGCCAGAGGTGGTGCTGGAGGCAGATACAACAGCCACATATCAAAGGCATCTTGATCTATATATGAATAAGCAGAGGAGGGATACAGGCTGCACAGAGGCAAAAGGTTTTTAGTTTAGAATGGTATCATATGGCAGCACCGTCTTATTGGCCAAAGGGCCTGTTCTTGTCCTATACTGTTCTTCGTTCTCATCAGCTCTTTAAGACATTAGTCAAACCACACCAGGAGTACTGTGAATAGTTTTGGTCCCCTTTACTAAGGAAAAGTATACTGGCATTGAAGGCAGTTCAAAGAAAGTTCACTAGGTTGATCCTGGGTACGGAAGGCTTGTCTTAGGAGAGGTTTAGTAGGTTTGGCTTGTAGTTAATGAAGATGAGGAGAATGAGAGGGGACCTTATTGAAACATACAAAATTCTTAAGAGATAGAGTCCAGGACTACAGGGCATAATCTCACAATAAGGGGTCATCAATAAAAGGCAGAGATGAGAAGAAATTGTTTTCTCTCAAAGGGCAGTGAATTTTTGGAACTCTTTAGCACAGAAAACTATCAAGGTTGGATCATAAGTGTATTCAAGGCTAAGATAGTCAGATTTTTGATCAGTAAGAGAATCAAGGATTATGGGGATAAGTCAGGACAGTGGATTTAAGAATTATCAGATCAGCAATGATCTCACTGAATGGCAGCGCAGACTCTAGGGCCAAATGGCCTGCTTCTGCTCTTACATTTTATGGTCTTATGGAAGCGGAGACAATCAATGATTTCTAAGGGACACTGGATGGTTACTTAAGGAAAAGAAACTTACAGGACTATGGGGATAAAGCAGGAGAAAGGGGCTGACTGGACTACTCTAGATAGAGATAGCATGGATTCAATGGGCCATATGACCTCACTTCTGGGCTTTCATCTGAGACAGCCACAAACCTGAAAATATTAAATTTGTTTCTCTCTCCATAGATGCTGCCAATCCAGAGTAATTCCAGCATTTTCAGTTTGATCTGACCTGTAGCATACGGAACTGAAATACAATTAGAACGTACTATGGAATCCATTAAAAGCATTGACATGATGATCAATAGGATTCCAAATTTTGCAAAGTAAACTAATAGCCTTCCTTAATTAAAATTTTGTCAATTATTTCTTTATTAAATTGAGAATTGAGTTTAGATATCCAAGTTTAGAAGAGATTAGAAGCTGGGGATGTTTTGGTAGTTAACAGAAGGTTCAAGGGTATGTTGAAGCATACAAAATCCTAAACAGTACTGTAAGACAAACAATGTGTTTAACAGAATTTATGACAAAGTAGTACCTTTGAAGATTGAAGACAAAAACAACCTTTATACAGAGAACGGTAACGTGTAGAAAACACTGCCAGACAATGTACTGTGTGAACTGGTTATATCACCACTACCATCCAGAAGGACAAGGACAGCAGATACATGGGAAGACCATCACCTGCAAGTTCCCCTCCAAGCCACTCACTATCCTGACTTGGAAATACATCACCGTTCCTTCACTGTCACTGGGTCAAAATCTAGGAATTTCATCCCTAATGGGATTGTGCATCTACCTACAGCACATGGACTGCAGCAATTCAAGAAAGCAGCTCACCATCATGCTCTCAAGGGCAACAAGGGACAGGCAATAAATGATGTCCAGCCAGTGACACCCACATCCCATGAGTCAGTAAAAAATAAATTAGCAAAGCTAAGTATTGGATGAGTACTGGGAACAATTTGCTCAGAGGCAGATATAGGTGTATTGCACGCTGTTATTTTCTGGAAAATGGGAAGAATTAGAGGGCAGTAACAGGATGGTCCATTCCTGTCCTACATATTCCCATTACATATGAACAAAGAAACGAAAGGTTGTGGGTGCACTTGTGTCAAAAATAGCAAGTTAGATTTCCAGTTTTTAAAATCTTTGAGAGAAATATTCAAGTATCATACTTGACATACTGGCTTCATGAAAATACTGAATCATTGTTCAGAAATATGGGTTTGAGGGAAGAGGAAGAATTTCCACTGTTCTGTTTGTAATTAAACAGGAAGCGCACTTGAAGCTTTTTCTACAAATAGCAACTAAATAAAATCTACTCCCCAAGTGATATTGATAAATCATACAATGGAAGCACCTTTCAAATATATGACTCGTACATACAGACGACAGCAGATACACAACACCAACTGTTGCCTTCCAAGCCACACACCTTCCTGACATGGCATAACATCATCATTCTTTCAGTTCCACTGGATGGCAACCCTGGAACTCCCTTCCTAACAGTGCCATGGATGTTCCTACGACTCAAGGGCTGCAGCAGTTCAAGAGCACAGTTCCCCACTACTTTCTCCAAGGCAATTAGGGATGGGCAACAAATGCAGGCCTAGTCAGCCACATCCACAACCCATGAATTAATTTTAAAAATGCTATTGCCTGGGCTTTAAACTACAGAAACACAGAATGGTAAACTAATTAGGAACAGCATAAAAGTTCCCAACACCACACTCCACCCTCAATCCACTGAAGTCTACAATGGTTTGCTTTTGCTCAATGAGCTTACACCATTCTGAAAGCTAACTCTCTGATCAAAGTTGCAATATCATATTTCCCTTCTGTTCAAATATAATTCCGACTAGCTGTATATGTGCAGCAACAATACATGACAGAATCCTAGAAATTTATTAACTGCCCACAGCACCGTCCCATCTGAAATAACTTTCCTTCCTACCGCCTGAGCACGTTACCTCCCAGATTTGTCACGACTTCAAAAACTTGAAATGAAATGTCACATCAGATTTCAGCACTTTCCAGAGTATCAAAACCACATTAATAAAATAATTAACGATTTTCCCTGTTCCAACAAATGTGATGCATTATCCATCCCTTCCTTTCTGTTGGCTGATTTGGTTGAACATGCTGGTGTAATAAGCCTCCTCTGTCACTCTGCTCACATGGGACTGCCTTCATTTGGCTTCAAACCTCCCTATCAGATTATAATATGGCTTCTCTGCACATCCTGCAAGTCCAAAGGGTACATTGCAATATCCATCCGTTTCCAATCTCAATGCTGCCACTTGGTAATGATATTTATAAACATTTATTCAGCTTCTATATGTACTTTAACTCCATCAAACTTTACATCTCCATCACAATTTACAGCTCTTGCTCCATGTTACAACTCATCTAGCATCAGCGTGTCCTTTCATGAAAGGCTGACAAGATAAACCATTGCTTTTAGTCCCCTCCACAAAATCCTTAACCCCACCCCTCAACCTTTCCGGTCGCCATATGGAGGATAAATCAAACAGTTCACTACAGTTCACCCCTTTGACATTCTATTTAGCATTGATCCATATCTTCTCCATCACAAAAACCACCTCTTCATTCAATCTGCTATTGAAGTTCTCATTCTGCCTTTACAGCCTCTAGACTTGGCTATTCCAATGATGGCCAATAGGCTTCCCATCTGCACACTCCGTTACTTTCAGTTCATCGAAACATCTACAATTAGGATCCTACTCCACATTAAGCCCTGCTCGCCCAATGGCCACCAATGGTACTGTGCATTTAGCCATCTGGAACTTTATCACTAAATTCCTTTGTTGCTCCACCTCCTTGTTGCTATTCAAGACCCTTCTTAAAAGACATTGCTTATTGCCGCTCAAGATTATATCAGTTAAGAGGAAAAAAAAGTGTTAAACAAAGTGGACTTTTTAAAATTTTTGGTGATTAACCTTATATTCGCACAGACAGTCGGAAGAAAAATCAGAGGTAAGCATGTGTAGTCAACATTTGTCATGGAATCAGAGCATCAGCAGACATTCTTAAAATTCTCCTCTATAACCCTAGACTCAGCTCCAACCCTAACTCTATTCCTAACCCTAACTTCAGTACCAAACCCAACCCGAAGGCTAACCCTAGCGTCAGCCCCAACCCTAACCCGAACCCAAAACCTATTCTTAGACCCAAACCTAACCCTCACGCTAGATTCAGCACCAACCCGAACTCTAACCCCAACCCCAACCCTAGCCTCAGTCCAACCCCTAACCCTAAAACTATCCTCGGCCCCAAAAATAACCCTAACCCCAACCCGGCCCTCAGCCCCAGCACTAACCCTAACCCTAAACTTAACCCTAACTATAGCTATACAAAAGCCTGGTTCGGCCACATCTGGAGTATTGTGTCCAGTTCTGGTCACCTCATTAAAGGAAAGATGTGGAAGCATTGGAAAAGGTGCAGAGGAGATGTACCAAGATGTTGCCTGGAATGGAGAGAAGGTCTTACAAGGAAAGGTTGAGAGAGCTAGGGCTTTTCTCTTTAGAACGACGAAGGATGAGAGGTGACTTGATAGAGGTGTACAAAATGATCAGAGGTATAGATAGAATAGACAGCCAGAGACTTTTTCCTAGGGTGGAGGTAGCATTTACGAGGGGCATAGTTTTAAAGTGAAAGGAGGTAGATATCAGGGAGACGTCAGAGGTAGGTTCTTTACTCAGGGAGTGGTAGGGGCGTGGAATGCATTGCCGGAGAAGGTAGTGGAGTCGGCCTCATTAGGGGCATTTAAGCTGCTATTAGATAGGCATATGGATGATAGTATAAGGTAGGGGTGGAGGGATAAAAGTTCGGCACAACATCGTGGGCCAAAGGGCCTGTACTGTGCTGTACTGTTCTATGTTCTATGTTCACTAATGTAATTTCTAAAATCTTTTTCAACATGCCTTGAGATTTTTTTTCCTGAAAGTTGCAAAACAAATGCAATTTGGTGTTTTTTTTTTAAGTCAACAAGGATCACAAAAGCATATTTGCCATCCAATTAGTGTCAAAAGTACACTTCAAATCACTTGATGTAAAATGTTACAGGCTCCAAAGTTTTGATCTCCTTCATCCATATCAAATATTGACCTGTAAGCAGGTAAAATATCACACTGACATACTATATGGCATCCCCAACATTAGCAAAATATGAAGCCTTCGAGGTAGACATGTCTGGACAGGACTGGACATGGTTGTCATACCATCCATAAAGTTCTCAGCATCTGAAACTTGTTTCATCAGGCATTTCAAAACATTGTCAAGAATTGTTTTCTGCAACAGTTCTAACTTGGAATTATCTACAGCAATTCTTCCTAACAGTGAGTGAGCTGTAACAGTTGTGCAAATTTATTGGCAATGTTTAGACCAGCCCATGACTCTGCGACTGAAACTCAACTCCTAGCCAGACCCACTCTTCAAGATCTAATCTCCAGAGTGGCTTTATCAATACGACTGTTCATTTTTTATACTTTTTAATTGCTTGATGCTTCATCTCTTGCAGTTGGAATCCCTACTACCCTCGTATTGTTCACTGTTTCCTGGATATCTGGGTCTTTTTGTGTGTTGCAGAACTTTAATGAACAGATAACGTGGTATCACGTACTTGTTCTCTCTCATGTCTCCACAGGATTCCTGGCCTCCGGAAAATAGAAAAATAACACAAACCTAAAAATAGGCTCAGAACTGTCAAACAAGTTTATGAATAATAGAACAAGTGTTTAGCAGCAACAAAACATATGTTTACAGTTGTTAGCAACCATACAAGCTTCTCTTATAATAAAAAAGATACTTCACATAACTGTGTTGAACGGTTTTTCATTTGGTATTCTTTCTTTCATGAACATTATCTGATTCAGCTCATTCTCTTCAGTTGGTTAACTGATGAATACAAGAGATCCCAAGCTAGTTTTTGAATACGAGGAGGAGAGTTTTCTGTGGTGTCCTAATCAATATTTATCCCTCAAATCAATCAATTCTCAGCTCATTGTTGTTTGTGGGAGCTTGCTGTGCACAATTTTTAAAAATTTATTAATTTTTGTGGCGTGTAGGCATCGCTGGCTGGCCAGCATTTATTCACCATCTCCAGTTACCCTTGAGAAGGCGGTGATGAGCAGCCTCCTCAAACGGCTGCAACCCTCCTGCTGTGGTTTGGCCCACAATGCCATTAGGGAAAGAATTCCAGGATTTTAACCCAGCGACAGTGAAGGAACGGCGATATATTTCCAAGTCAGAATGGTGAGTAGCTTGGAGGGGAACTTGAAGGTGGTGATGTTCCCATATATCTGCTGACCTTGCCCTTCTAGATGGAAGTGGTTGCGGGTTTGGAAGGTGCTATCTGAGGATCTTTGAAGCAGATTCGGTGCAATTTGAAATGAACAACCCTCAGCCCCGCTCCACTAAGCATTGGTGGTGGAAGGAGTGAATGTTTGTGGATGCAGTGCCAACCAAGCAGGCTGCTTTGCCCTGGATGGTGTAAAGTTTCTCGAGTGTTGTTGGGGCTGCACTCATCCAGGCAAGTGGGGAGTATTCCCACACTCCTGACTTGTGCCCTGTAGATGGTGGGCAGGCTTTGGGGAGACAGGAGGGGAGTTACTCCCCGCAGCACTCCTAGCCACATTGCCAACATTATAAAAGTGACTATCCTCTGAAAGGGCTTTATTGGAAATAAAGCAGTTTGGGACATGCCTGATGTTATGAAAAGTGCTATATAAATGGAAGTCTTTATTCAGATCAGATTATATAACAAAAGGATTAGAAGCAAGAGTAGGCAATTCAGCTCCTTGAATCTGCTCTGGCAGTTGATAACAATCTTGGTTGATCTCATCTCAGCTTCAGCTCGACGTTACTGCCTGCCTTCCATATCCTTTCAATCCACTACTGTACATATCCAGTACTGATTTTGCTGACATTGTCAATGTAACTAACATGTTTTTATTGTACTGCTTCCTTTTAGGAGTCTGAAAAGTTTTGACTTTCTGAGCTAGAGAAATAAAGTTGAAAATAGACCATGGGCTTCATTAGCTAGATGTTAGAAATACAGGCAGTGCTGACAGGGAAGACTAAAGCAGTTATTTCATAAAAGTAACACAGCAATCTGAGTGAATACAAGTTGGACATCAAAAGTCCATCATTGTTGGGACAAGCCTATATTAGATTTCCCTAGATTTTGAGGGTTGTTCAAGTCAATTGCAGCATGGGAATTAGACCAGCACACCGGAGTTTAACAGTAAAGAGGTTATAATGGAACTATCTAAAATGTTGATTAGGCAATGGCTAGAGTATTATGTGTATTTCTGGAATTCACATTACAGCAAGGACGTATTTGCACCGGAGAAGATGCAATGGTGATTTACCATGTTGTTGCCTGGACTGGTAAGAGCGATCAATGACCAAGGGGCATAGATATAACATAAGGGGCAAAAGGTATAAAGGGGATGTGAGGAAAAACGTGTTCACCTAGAGGGTAGTGGGAATCTGGAACTCACTGCCCTTAAGGGTGGAAGAGGCAGAAACTTCATAACATTTGAGTATTTAGATGTGCAATTGAGATGCCAAGGTATACAAAGTTATGGGTTAATTGCTGGAAAACAGGATGAGAACAGTTAGATGGTTGTTTTTGACTGGCACAGACATGATGGGTTGAAGGGCCTTTTTATACACTTTAAATCTCTTTAGCTCGATGACACCACATAACCAAAGTGTCAAAGCCAATAACTAGTCGAGCATGCCCCACAAAGAACTAATGCCTAGTTATCCCAATGTTTGAACAAATAAGTTCAAATTTAATTTAACTGAACCTCAAATGAATTATTTTCAAAAACATCCAGCTTTCAAACAGCTGGATTTTAGATGACCAGGCATACCATTCCCTCTTCCTGTTTTATTGGCATTACAATACAATAGGTCAAAGTCATCACTTGCAAGTATGCTCAAAGGAGATGTCAAGTCGTCCAATTGTCCAATCAATTCAAGTACAAACATCATATACGTAATGTATGGAGGAAGGGTCACCGGACGCGAAACGTTAACTCTGTTTTTTCCTTCACAGATGCTGCCAGACCTGCTAAGCTTTTCCAGCAACTTCTGTTTTTGTTCCTGAGTTACAGCATCCACAGTTCTTTCAGTTTTTATTATGTATTCAAGTACGTCTGATTTCATACAATCGTCTAGATCAGCACAGCGTTTAGGATTGTAGCTCAAAATTATTACTCTTGTAGCAACATGTTCATTTTATATTAATTGAAAAAGATGTACAGTGACATTTTAAATCACTCTGATTAAAATCACAGAATATCTGCAACAGCTTAACACATTTGGTGAAAGCAAAAACAAACATATCGTTGAAATAAACAGGTTCTTCGTCTTTCTCTTTTCTCTTCAGTTATCTCTCCTTTTTTTCACCAAAGGTGTTGATTCATTGCTAAAATAACCATTGATGGGTTGGGGATCCAGACAGGAAATTTTCACTTGAGCTGACATGCTATTTGACTTAAAGAAGACTCACAATCTTCACCCAGTAGCTTGTCACAGACATGACTTTTCAACACAGACAATTTTCCCCTCCCAACACAGTATGTTTAGATAAATTTGAATTATGCCAACTGTAGGTCAGTATTTAAAAAGTGGGATTTATAACTTCCACTTTGAATCTGGTATCTTATGTTCATTGCTAGTTTGAACTAAAAACTCTCTTAAATGCTGAATCATTCAGCTTGCTTCCAATGGTAAAGAAACAAAAATTACAAGAGTAATTTTGGAAAGAACGCAATAGGTTTCAGATGTGCATGTAAATAGCAAAATATATTGCAGTTTGTATAATGCTTGGCAACAAACATTATGGTGAAAATCAATTTTTTAATTTCCAAAGGCAGCATAAATAAGAGGCATGCTTAAATACTTTATAAATATCAGTAGAACCCAGATAAATGGACAATAGGTTTCTTCTTTATAAGTAATGGGTCTCATGGTTTTGCTTATTGCACAGAGGATATGGTTTTAATCCCATCAGCAGGAATGGAAAATATCTGGTGTATTTCAAGGATCTATAGTAGTAGAGGATTGCATATTGCCAGTCATCAACTTGGGTTTGACAGAAAATGGATAAGGCTCCAGAATTTGGCAATAACATGTTTAAGCTCTTGAGATTTGGCAATATGAAGGGATTGTACAGGCTCGTATTTATTATATTGTGGAAGGTGAGGCAGAACTAGAATTAGGCAGGTGGTGGGAGGTATTTTATAAGATTTAACTCATTGATAAATTCCTGGTGCCTGTGATCAGCAAAGGGAGCAAAGCATGGCAGCACTGGGTGAAAAGCAGGATGTGGTTGAAGTCTGCTCACACTTGTCAGTAATTCTGCAATCTTTCTAAACAGTACGTTGGTGTCGTCTGATTGGTTTGTGGAATTCTCTATGTCCCTCAGTGTATAGTTCAGATGTCACTGTCTCACAGATGTTAATAATTAGGATGTTCCCATTTCATAACAAGGAACAAAGTGTTAGGTGATAAAACCTTTCCTTTTGCATTCAAAATTCAGCTCAACAAATAACTCAAATTAGGATTAGTATTAACAATGCCTGTGCTACCTATTTCTCAATTAAAAATGCTTTCTAAAGCTTTAGTTATAAAACATTTGACACATACAATCATCACAGCTCTGACTCTGTGTTACAATGCACTCCCTGTTTAAAGAAAACTTTTACCTGAAAAAACTTTTTGAAATGTATTCTTAACTTTTCATAGAAGTATTTTGACAAACAACTGTATAGATTTCCTATGGAATATTACCTGCATGCAATGAGACCTATGCTAACAAGGACACCAAATAAGCAAGTGGAAAGCAAGACATCACTCAGTAATTGGTTCCCATAACTCAATCTGCTTCATGTCAGATGGGAACATGGGAAACTGTAACAGAAGTTCAGCCACGATCTTGCTGAATGGGAAAGCAAGCTCAAAGGTCCAAATGGTGTCCTCCTGATCGTAATTCTCATCTTATATACATCAATGCTTATTTTTGTTTATTTACTTTCAAAGTAAAATGATACAGCACTGAAAAAACACAAATAGTGCGAGACTGTCCTAATTAATAGATAATGCAAATATTAATTTGAATATTTATAGAACTCCAGTTCAGGGAAAAAAACAAACATTCTTTAGAAACTTTAGAAAACTTATAGAAAATGATTTACAAAACCTTGTCAGTATAATGTTCTTTTTGCTGCAATTAAATATCTGCATTGCCTTTGGGTTAACACAAAAGTGAATTGACAACATTATTTCATACAGTGAAGCAAAAACATTTAAGATATAAAAATATTACCAAAGTTAAAACAAGATAAAACAAACCACTTAACCTTGACTTATGCCAATTACCTCAAAAAATATTCCAAAATAAAAGGTTAATGGGAAATGTTGTTTTACAGGCAAGTTTAATTCCCGGATCAGCAAAAACCCTTAAAATAAGGAACTTTCCCTTCCTTCCCTGCCAATAAAATTGCTGCTGCCACATGTCTGCCAGGGGAAAGTTATAGCTCCTTAAATCATAAAACACTATAAAATAGCAGGATAAATTTCAAATATTTGACGACATCAACTTTAAAACATTGGTCATCTTGCAATTTGGCACAACTCAATATTTACAGTGAATGTTAAGAGTTACTATTACGCAGTAAATATTATTAATTTCTTGTTGTTTGCCCTACTTTTACCATACATGGGGAAATGGAATTAGCTACATTACTCTGACATAGAGCCAGAATGAATACGACAGCCAAATGGTCTCCTGTGCTGTAATTATTTCTGTGAATTCTGGTGTCTTACAAATAGTACAATGGGTGAAGATTAAAAATGCACACAATAACTCTCCTGCTTTGCTTCCAATTATTGATTCATTGTAATTTATGCCCAAAATTGCACCTGTATTTCTTAAGATTCCACGAAAATTAATTTTGCATATTGCTGAATGCAAAATTGATCCTGTACCAGCATAATACGGCAATTTCAAAATGTAATCTTTTTCAAACCAAAATTCTATCAGAAATTCAAACTGGTAACTTAGCATTTGAAAACAGTAAAAAATTGATCAACATCTGAGTAATTCAACGTTTTTAATTACTTTGTGGGATATAGTTTTTGATGCTCTTCTTTAATTGCTTTTGAGAAGTTGGTGAGCTACCTTCTTGAACCACTGTAGTCTATCTGGTACATTTTCATCTTATGCACAAAGTTCTAACAGTGCTGTTCTGGAGAAAGTTGAAGGATTTTGTTCCAGTGACAGAGAAGAGTAGGGATATTATGTGGAATTTTTCCATGCCTTGAGTGATGTTGGTAACAGCAAGAAATAGAAAATACAGTGAGAATGAAAAAGTCTGATTCTAAATGTCAAAGGATAAAAAAAATTTAATTTTCGCCTTAATGTTTCAAGTGAGTTCAGAATCTCATTTACAAACAGCAATGACCTTCTTTCCCAAACATTTGTATCTCATTAATACCTAACTCATCTCTTACAAACAGCTTGCAATTCTTCTTCCTGTCCTGAGGAATTAGACAGTGACAGTTTCCAACTTGGAAGTAAGAGTGGTTGCAGCTCGCTGCTTGCTAGAATGGTCTCCATCAATCTCCCATTCACTTTCTCTGTTCCAAGAAGATCAATACTAGCTTCTCCCATCTCTACCTAACCCAAGTCTTTCATTTTTATACCATTCTAACCAGTCTTCTCTGCACCCTCTCAAGGTTGTTCCTAAAACGTGATGCCATGAATTTGCCATAAAACTCTGGCTGAGGTATAACCACACTTTTATATAGGCTTGGCAGCAATTTCTTGCTTTTCATTATTTATAAAGCCAGGGAACCTTTTATACTTTAACAGCCTTCACAATGTACACAGCCATCTACAAAGCTTTGATAACTTTGATAATTTCAAGTCCGTCTGTTCCTGCATCTTGTAAATTGTATCAGTTTACATTACCTCTACGCATTCTATGTACAACTGGTTTGTTTGAAATCACAAGCTTTCAGAGCATGGCCCCTTTGTCAGGTGAAGTGAGAGAAAAGCACACAGTACATAGAATTTATGGGCAGAGAGATCAAAAAATCATACAAATGATGTGAGTGGAGTTTCAAATAAAAGGTCCCTGCAGGTGATCCAAAGTGTTAGATGGTGTGAGTAAAGTGCCAACAGCTGATAACAAGCGAAGGGATGACCTATAATCTGATTAAATGAAGCAGAGAGATAATTACAAAACATTAAAAATAAGGTGGTGCTGGAGACAAACCAAATGACTGGAATAACATGATAAGTACTAAAGTCATATGCTGAGGGTCTAACTAAAGTAATAAGTAATCCAAAACTGTACAAACTCATTAAGTTGGAGAGATCATAATTTATCCAGGTGATGGTGACAACACAGGTCAGTAAGGAAGATTTTACAGACAAAACAGTGTGGTGGGGTCACATGTAGCACGACATGAACCCAAGATCACAGTTGAGGCCACCTTCATGGGTACTGAATTTCGCTGTCAGTTTCTGCTCAGCGATTCTGCACTGTTGTGTATCTCGAAGTGTGCTTTGGAGGACGCTTACCCAAAGGTTGGAAGCTGAATGCCCTTGACCACTGAAGTGTTCCCCGACTGGGAAGGAACATTCCTGCCTGGCGATTATTGCGCGGTGTCAGCCTTCAACATGTCATCAATAATGATAAGCATCTCATCAACATCATCCCTACACTCCCACTTCTCACCTTCAAACATCCACCAAACCTTAAACAGACCATCGAGACACAAACGACTGTAGATGCTGGAAGCTAGAGATAAAAAAAAAAAACGTTGAGCTGGAAAATCACAGCAGGTCAGACAAACTGAGGAGCAGGAAAGTCAACATTTCGTATCGGAGCCCTTCTTCAGGACTGGGGAGGGGGAGGGAAGCCCAAAATAGAGCGATGGGGTGGGGGTGGGGGGAGGGTGAGGGTAGGTGAGATGGAGATAGGTGGATGCAGGTAGGAGGTTATTGTGGTTGGTCAATGGGAAGGGTGGAGTGGATAGACGAGTCAGAAGATGGACAGATGGGGCGAGGAGAGATTTTGAAGCTGGTGAAGTCAATATTCAGGCCATGGGCTGTAAGCTCCCTAGGCGAAATATCAGGTATTGTTCGCCCAGTTTACGTTTGGCTTCATTCTGACAGTGGAAACAGCCAAGGATGGACATGTAACCAGGGATGTGGGAGTTAAAGGGGATGGTAACTGGAAGGTTGGGCTGGTTGGTGCATACAGAACAGAGATGCCCCGCAAACCAATGCCTGAGTCTGTGTTTGGTCTCTGCAATGTAGAGACCACACTGGGTGCAATGGATACACTAGATCAGGTTGGCTGACGTGCAGGTGAATCTCCGCCGGATTTGGAAGGATTGTTTCGGGCCTTGGGCAGAGGTGAGGGGGGAGGTGTGTGGGGGCAGGTGTAGCACCTCCTGCGGTTGCAGGGAAAGGTACCAGGTGTGGTGGAGGGGTGAAGGGGCGTGTGGAGCTGATGAGGGAGTCACGGAATGAACAGTCCCTGCGGAAAGCAGACAGGGGTGGGGAGGGAAATATCTTTCTGGTGATGGGGTCGGATTATAGGTGGCAGAAGTGTTGGAGGACGGTGCATTGTATTCAGAGGTTGGTGGGGTGGTGTGTGAGGACTAAGGGGAGGGGAAAAGAGGGTTTCAGGGCATCCTTAGTAACTGATGAGGGGAAACTACGGTCCCTGAAGAATGAGGATGTCTGGGAAGTCCACGAGCAGAACAACTCATCCTGGGAGCAGATGTGGTGGAGGTGGAGGAATTGTGAGAATGAGATAGCATTTTTACAGGAGGATGGGTGAGAGGAGGTGTAGTCCAGGTAATTGTAGGTTTAAAATGGATGTAAGTGGTGAGTCAGTTATCAGAGATCGAGACAGAGGTCCAGGATGAGGTGGGAGGTGTCAGAAATGGTCTAAGTGAATTTGAGCATGTGGTGAAAAGTGTTGGCAAAGTTGATGAACTGTTCGAGCACCTCATGGGAGCACGAGGCAGCACTGATACAGTCATCAATGTAATGGGAGAAAGAAGTGAGGGATGACGCCAGTGTAGAAGTTGAAGAGAAACTCTTTCACGTTCCAGGTACATCACACTTTGGACCCAACCATGACAACCATTATCTACAGTACTTCCATGGCCTCCAAAAATGGTTCTCTCTGCCGATTCTAACCTCCACACACACATCCACGCTTTGACATCTACTCTCCCTGCAGTCGACCCTGCCCCAACTCCGGGCTTTCCTTTCCCAGATGTGGAGGGGATCTCTACTGTTCATAGTCCTCAGGAGGATCCATACCCTCAACAAACATTTTTTCTCCACCCTATCAGACATCAAAATTGTAAGTATGCCAAACTCTCTTATACTTACCTCCTGACACAGACTCCTCAATTATTCAGGAACCTAAGCTTCTCTCCAACCTCCCCCAGGGTATCCCCAAAGGCATTAACCACGCGAGTGCTCCAACCACCCCCTTGGATCACGTCGGCCACTTCCGCCGACACCGCCAACCACGAGCTGGCCACGTGACTTCAACTTCCGCCCACTTGACCACTCCTGTACACACACCCACTCCTAGTTCCAAATCTGCACGCAGCCCGAGTCCCAAGTCCTGTCAGGTATTCACCATCCCCTCAGCAAAGGACTCACCTTCATCCCCCACTGCACACACGTGAACAAATTCCACACACACCTCGACGTTGAGCTCCTTTTCCACCGCCTCTGCCTCTGCACCTACTTTTTTCAAAGAGAATCCAACCCACCCTCTGACAACCTCTTCCCCTGCTTCCAACAAACTCCATCTTCCTGGACACCCCCTCCTGGCCTCCTACCCTCCCTCGACTTTTTCATCTCCAACTGTCGCCACAACATCAATTGCCTGAATCTCTCCACCCCTCTCACTTATGCCATCCTCTCCCCATCAGAACGCACAGCCCTCTGCTCCCTTTGCTCCAACCTCAACCTCACCAATAAATCCACCAACGGGGGGTGGTTGGGAAGCGGGGGGGCTAGTATGGCCCACTGACCTCTACATCGCCAGACGCCAACTCTCTAACACCACCTCCTACGGTCCCCTCGATCATGACCCAACCTCTGATCACCAAGCCATCACCACCCAAACCATCAACAACCTCATCACCTCAGGAGATCTCCCATCTACAGCCTCCAAACTGATAATTCCCCAACGCTGCGCTGCCTGTTTTTATCTCCTATCCAAAATCCATAAACCTGACCGCACCAGTGACCCATTATCCCTACCTGCTCCTGCTCATCTCCTCTTCCATCGACTGCATTCTTTCCCCTTCAGGCAAGGAACTCCCTACCTACGTTCGAGACACAATCCGTGCCCTCCAACTTTCCCAAAACTTTCAATTCCCCGGCCCCCAATGCCTCATCTCCACCTTGGACAATCAGACGCTATACACCTGTATCCCCATGAGGACTGCCTAAAAGCCCTCTGCTTCTACCTCTCCCATAGGCCCACCCAGTCCCCCTTCACCGACACTCCCATTCGCTTGGCGGAACTGGTCCTCACCCTCAACAACTTTTCCTTGGATTCTTCCTACTTCCTACAAACCAATGGGGTGGCTATGCCTTCATGAAACAGTCCCTCTTCAACAACTACAGCAGCACCATCCTTCATCTCTTTCTCCGTTATATTGATGTATCGGTGCTGCCTCATGCTCCTGCAAGTAGCTCAAACAGTTCATCAACTTTACCAACACCTTCCACCACACCCTCAGATTCACCTGGACCATTTCTAGCACCTCGATCCCCTTCCTGGCCCTCACTGTCTCCTTCTCCAGCAACCCACTCACCACTGATATCCATTTCAAACCCACTGACTCCCACAATTACCTCAACTACACCTCCTCTCACCCACCCTCTGTAAAAATGCCATCCCATACTCACAGTTCGTCTGCCTCCGTCACATTTACTCCCAGGAAAAGGCATTCTACTCGATGGCTTCCCAGATATCCTCATCATTCCAGGACCGTAGTTTCCCCTCATCAGTTATTAAGGATGCCCTCAACTGCATCTCCCCCATTTCCCGCACTTCTGCCCTCAAGCCCTCTCCTCTCAACAACAATAGAGTACCCTTAGCCTTCACATACCATCCCACCAACCCCCAAATACAAAGCATCATCCTCTGACAATTCCATCACCTACAATCAGACCCCACCACCAAAACGATATTTCTCTTCCCACCCCTGTCCAATTTCCACAGGAACCATTCACACCACAACTCCCTTGCCAGTTCCAGACTCCTGACTCCCTACCAACTCCTCCACCTGGTACCTTTCCCTGCAACCTCAGCAGGTGCTACACCTGCCCCCACACCCTCCCCCTCACATCTGTCCCAGGCCCCAAACAATCCTTCCAAATCTGGCAGAGATTCACCTGCACTTCATCCAACCTGATCTTTTGTATCCATTGCTCCCAATGTGGTCTCCTCTACATTGGAGAGGCCAAACGCAGACTCAGTGATCAGTTTGCAGAGCATCTCCGTTCTGCACGCACCAACCAGCCCAACCTTCCAGTTGCTAACCCCTTTAACTCCACCCACCCACTCACCTGGTCTCCTCCATTGTCCAAATGAGGCCAAACATAAACTGGAGGAACACCATCTCATATTTTGCCTTAGGAGCTTACAGTTCAATGGCCTGAATATTGACTTCACCAGCTCTAAAATATCTCCTCCCCTCACCTGTCCATCTTCTGACTCACCTATCCGCTCCACCCTTCCCAATGACCAACCACAATAATCCCCTACCTGCATCACCAGCTTCAAAATCTCTCCACCCCAACCTGTCCATCTTGTCACTCATCTATCTGCTCCACCCTTCCCATTGACCAACCACAATAACCTCTTACCTGCATCCACCGATCTCCATCTCGCCTACCCTCCCCCCAGCCCCACGCCATCACTCTATTTATTTCTGGGCTCCCCACCCCCCCCCCCGTCCCGAAGAAGGGGTCTGACCCACAACATTGACTTTCCTGCTCCTCAGATGCCTTCTGACCTGCTTTACTTTTCCAGCTCCACATTTTATGACTTACAGACCATTGTTCGCAGCAAATTA
Source organism: Rhincodon typus (assembly GCF_021869965.1). Lineage (NCBI taxonomy): Eukaryota > Metazoa > Chordata > Chondrichthyes > Orectolobiformes > Rhincodontidae > Rhincodon > Rhincodon typus. The sequence continues at coordinate 942,672 of NC_063340.1, read as the reverse complement.
CCCAGCCTTCAGAACAACATCGACCATAACACCACACAATCTTGTCACATCAACCTCTGCAAGGCATGTCACATCATCGATTATGGACATTACCATCACACATGGGAATACCACATACACTGCAGATACTCATGGCAGCATTTCTGAAGAAGGGTCCAGACCCGAAACGTCAGCTTTCCTGCTCCTCTGATGCTGCTTGGCATGCTGTGTTCATCCAGCTCTACACCTTGTTATCTCAGATACTCATGGGACTCGGCCAATGCTGTCTACCTCGTACACTGCAGGCAAGGATGTTCCAGGGCATGGCACATTGGTGAAACCATGTAGACGCTATGACAAAGGATAAATGGACACGGCACAATAATCGCCAGGCAGGAATGTTCCCTCCCAGTCAGGGAACACTTCAGCGGTAAAGGGCATTCAGCTTCCAACCTTTGGGTAAACGTCCTCCAAGGCAGACTTCAAGATACACAACAGTGCAGAATTGCCGAGCAGAAACTGATAGCGAAGTTCAGTACCCATGAAGGTGGTCTCAACTGTGACCTTGGGTTCATGTCGCCCTACATGTGACCCCACCACACTGTTTTGTCTGTAAAATCTTCCTTATTGACCTGTGTTGTCACCATCACCTGGATAAATTGTTATGATCTCTCTACCTTAATTAGTTTGTATAGTTTTTGGATTACTTATTATTTTGGTTAGACCCTTGGCATGCAACTCATACCTATCATGTTATTCCAGTCATTTGGTTTGTTTCCAGCACCACCTTATTTTTAATTTTTTGTAATTATCTCTCTGCTTCATTTAATCAGATTATAGGTCATCCCTTCGCTTGTTATTCAGCTGTTGGCACTTTACTCACACCATCTAACACTTTGGGTCACCTGCAGGGACCTTTTATTTGAAACTCCACTCACATCATTTGTATGATTTTTTGATCTCTCTGCCCATAAATTCTATGTACTGTGTGCTTTTCTCTCACTTCACCCGACAAAGGGACAATGCTCCAAAAGGTTATGATTGCAAATAAACCTGTTGGACTATAACATACTGTTGTGTGACTTCTGACTTTGTCCACCCCAGTCCAACACTGGCACCTCCACATCATTCTATGTATGACATTCACTTCTCTGCCTTAAATTTTGTTTGAATGTAGTAAAACAATCAAATTACTTTTGATAATCCGTGATCTGATCAATCAACTTCAAAGCATATTATTTTTGAAATAACTTTCAAGGCCTGTTAGAAAATCGAAAGACATAACAAAATGTAAAATATTACAACTTTTCCAAATAACTACATACTTACGTTTTGTTTCTACAATAAGTGTAGCAATTAAATTTCAGAACCAGTAATTACTACACAGAACTTCAGAGAGAGCTGTTCCTTCAACTAGCCTGACCAACAAATTTGAGAACAATTACCATGCTGTTTTCCGATTGATTTGGTTTAGTCTCAAAGTACTGATGTCTCTTCCCAAGAATCCAGGACTTACCATTACCACTTCAGCTTCAATTGCCCTATGTCTCACTTCCAGCTGCATTTCTGCACTAACTTTTAACTACAAGAAGTCCACCACTAAAGAAGTGAGAGTCAGAAGGCAAACAAGTTGACAAGGAGTATAAATGTAAACTAGCTAACATACCCAAACATTTACAGTTTAGAGATAATTGCTAAAGACACTGCAGAATATTCTCCTTCACCTGACATAAAGCAGGCTCAATACCTTCTGATCTCCTTCAGTAATTATTCATGTATGAATCGCTGCTCTTACACTAACAATTGGCAAAATAGTGGAATTATTAGAAGCATGTGGTTTACATATGACAACTTAGTAACTGCCAGCACACTCAGAAGAGATTCCTGACTTAGTGATTAGATTTTTTAAGTCATATCTCAGTTCAAGCTGAAATTCTATAATGATACTCCCAGAAAATATTTTACACAGTTCTAAAGGCTGTTTCAGAAAACTGGCTGCAGGATGATCTGGATTGGAACATGAATTTTGAAGGGTACAGAACAACTAGAGTCGGGGCTATATTAGACCTGGCCTTATGCAATGAGATGGAATAAATTAATTATCTCATAGTGAAAGCATTCCTACGTTGCAGTGACTATAACTGATTTTCATATTCAGTTTGAGGAAGAGAGGAGTGGATCTGAGTGTACTTTTTAAAAGTATTAAAAAAAAAGGCAATTATGAGGACATAAAAGCAGAATTGGATGAAGTGAATTGGCAAGTTAGGTTACAGGATAGATAACAGAGGGGCAGTGCCAGGCATTCAGTAGGATTGCCAGAATGTTCTGTAATTTATTTATTCTGTGCAAGAACAATTCCAAGAGACAGACCCACAACCTTTGGCTAATTAGAAAGGTTAAGGATAATATCAAACTTGTACAAAAAGCATAAAATTATACAAAGACAGGAATAAGGTCAAAAAATTAATCAGAATTTTTAAAAAGCCGAGAATGATCAAAGCTGGAAATATAAAAACAGATATGGGAGTTTCTATAAACATCTAAAAAAAAAAGTTAACAAGATGAGCATTGGTCCTATAGAAAGTGACTCTAAAGAATTAATAATGGAAAAAAGGAAATCGCAAAAACATTGAACAGGTAGTTTGTATCCTTTATCGTGAATACTGCTACAAGTAACATCCCAGAAGCAACAGCAAATCAGGCAATGGAACAGAGGGATGAACTCAGGAATAAAATGACCAGAGGAGTGTAACGGATTAAATCACTGGAGCTGCGGACTGAAAAGATTCCAGGCCCTGATGGACTTCATCTGAGTTAAAAGAAGTGGCTAGGGAGATAGTTTTTCATTTCCCAGAACTCCCTTGGTTTGGAGGTGGTTCCATTAGATTGGAAGATAGCAAATGTAATTTCTTTCATCAGAAAAGGAGTAAGAAAGCAGGAAACAATAGGCCAGTTACCTTAATACAGAAAATGCTAGAAGCTATTAAAGTTATAGTTGGGCACTTAGAAAATTTCAAGGTTATCAGGCAGAGTCAACATGGTTTGTGAAAGGAAAATCATGTTTGACCAATACATTTAGAGTTCATTGAGGTAACACATGCTATGAATAAAGGGAATTGGTGAAGGTACTGTACTTAGATTTCCAGAAGACATTTGATATAGTGCCACTTCAAGAGGTTATTGCAGAAATAAAACCTCATGGCGTAGGGAATAACATGTTAGCCTGGATAGAAGATTGGCTATCTGACAGGAAGCAGAGAGTGGGCCTTTTCCCAAGTTGACAAGATGCAATGATTGACGTGCCGTGTAGATCAGTGCTGGGATCTCAACCATTCACAATTTACATAAAATCCTTGAATGAAAGGACAGGGGTATGGTTACCAAATCTGCTGATGACAAAACTAGGTAGCAAAGTAAGTTGTGCAGAAGACACAAAGAAGCTGCAAAAATAATAAATAGGTTAAATGAATGGGCAAAGATGTAGCAAATGGTGTACAATGTGGGAAAATGTGAAACTGCCATTTTTGACCAGAAAAGATTATTTAAATGGTGAGAGATTGCAAAGCTGAAATGCAGAGGGATCTGGGCATTCTAGTGCATGAATCACAAAAGGTTAATATGCAGATACAACAAGTAACTGGGGAAAGTGCACTGAATATAATCATAGAATCAGGGTCATAGAGTTATACAGCACATAAACAGACCCTTCAGTTCAATTTGTCCACGCTGGCGAGATATCCTAAACTGATCTAGTTCCATTTGCCAGCATTTGGCCCATATCCTTGTAAACCCTTCCTATTCATATACCCATCCAGATGCCTTTTAAATATTGTAATTATACCAGCCGCCATCACTTCCTCTGGCAGCTCATTCCTTAAACGCACCACCCTCTGAAAAAGTTGCCCCTCAGATCCCTTTTAAATCTTTCCTCTCACCTTACACCTAGGCCCTCTAGTTTTGGACTCCTCTAGCCTGGGAAAAAGACCTTGGCTATTTACCCTATCCATGTACCTCGTAATTTTATAAACCTCCACAAGGCCAGCCCTCAGCTTCCAATGCTCCTGGGAGAAACATCCCAGCCTATTCAGCCTCTCCTTATAGCTCAAACCCTCCAAACCCAAGCAACATCCTTGTCTCAACCCTTTCAAGATTAACAACGTCTTTCCTAAAGAAGGGAGACCAGAACTGAATGTAATGCTCCCAAAGTGGCCTCACCAATGTACTGTACAGCCGCAACATAATGTCCCAGCTCCTCTACTCAATGCACTGACCAACGATGGCAAGCATGCCAAATGCCTTTTTTGCCACCCTGTCTACCTGCAACTCCACTTTCAGGGAACTATGCATCTGCACCCTTAAGACTCTGTTTGGCAACATGCCCAGAGCCCTACCATTAATTGTATAAGTCCTGCCTTGGTTTGTCTTACCAAAATGCAACATGTATCTAAATTAAACTCCATCTGCCACTCCTTGGCCCATTTGATCAAGGACCTGTTGTATTCCGAGATAACCTTCTTCACTGTCCACTACACCATCAATTTTGGTGCCATTTGCAAATTTACTAACCATACCTCCGATATTCATATCCAAATCATTTATCTAAATGATAAGAAGCAGTGGACCCAGCACTGACCCTTGTAGCACACCACTGGTCAGAGGCCTCCAGTCTAAAAAACAATTCTTTCTTTACCATTACCCTGTCTCCTACCTTCAAGCCAATTTTGAATCCAAATGGCTAGCTCTCCTGGATTCCATGTGATCTAACTGTGCTAACCAGTCAACCATGTGGAACCTTGTCGAACACCTTGCTGAAGTCCATATTGACAACGTTTACCACTTTGCCTTCATGAATCATCATCACTTCAAAGTTGGTTGGTGTAGCAAGGTACATGCTTACAAATCCTGCTTTGCCACTGACGTTTGCACCAGTCTCCGTAAACGTTACCATTCACACCATTAAAATGAAACTAAACTCAAAGCTGTAAACTTTTACAGTGAGCACATTCTGTAAAACGAAAACCTGTCACTCCATCAAGTTAGGTGAGACATGATTTCTCACACACAAAGCCATGCTGATTATCCCTCAACAGTCAGAGTCAGAGTCATACAGCACAGAAACAGACCCTTACTTGCTTTTCCAAATGTATGCAAATCCTGCCCCTCAGTTTACCCACCACTGTTGTCAGATTCATGGGCTACAGTTCCCTGGCTTTTCCCTGGTTGAGAAATTACAGGGCCCCGGCCCCAATTTTCAAAATGTCTCTGGCCACAGGGAAGTTGCCAGAGGATTGGAGGACAGCTAACGTGGTTTCACTTCACAAGAAGGGTGATAGAAATAGAACAAGGAGCTATAGGTCAGTGGGTCTAACATCAATGGTAGGCAAACTATTGGAGAAAATAGCAAAGGAGAAAATCAATCTCCATTTAGAGGGGCAAGGTTTGATCAGGGATAAATAGTATGTCTTTGTCAGAGAGAAGTCATGCCTAACAAATCTGGTGGAATTTTGCAAGGAGGTGACCATGTGTGTGTATGTTTAGCATTATAGAATCCTACAGCACGGAAACAGACCTCCTTCGTTCCAACCAATCCATGGCAACCATAATCCCAAGCCAGTCCCACCTGCCTGCACTTTGCCCATATCCCTCCAGATATTTCTTATTCATGTACTTATCCAAATGTTTTTTAAATGTTCTAACTGTATCCACATCAACCACTTGCTCTGGAAGTTAATTACACACATGAACCACTGCAATAAAAAAACTGCCCTCATGTCTTTTTAAAATCTTTCTTCTCTCACCTTAAAAATATGCCCCCTAGTTCTGAAATCCCCCACCGTAGGCAAAAGAAACCTGCCATTCACCTTATCCATATCAATGTAGTTTATATGATTTTCAGTAAGGCCTCTGACAAGGTCCCACACAGGAAATTAATAAAGAAGGGGAAAGCAATTGGTTATTGAGGATCCAAATGGATCCAAAATTGGCTCAGTGACAGAATAGAGGGTGGTGATAGAAGGCTGTTTGAGAGATTGGAGGCCAGCGTCCAATGGCATACCAGACAGAACAGTGCTGGGTCCCTTACTGTTTGCGAAATTCATAAATGATGTAGATGAGACTGTAGGAGGGATGATAAGTGAACGACACAAGGATGAGCCAGGCTGTTGACATCAAAGAGGAAGGTGTTAGGACACAGGAGACTATAAATGGATTGGTCATTTGGGCTGATCAATTGCATATGGAACTTAACTCTGATAAATGCGACGCGATGTTCTTTGGAAGAATGAACAAGACAAGGGAGTACTCAACAAATGGCAAGACACAAGGCTGCTCAGAGTAAGACAGGGATCTTGCCCACAGCTCCATGAAGGAAGCAGAACAGGTTAACAGGGTAGTTAAAGTATATGTGACTTTGCCTTTATCAGTCTTGGCATAGGTTATAAAACCAGAGAGGTCATGTTGGAACAATGCAGAACTTTGGTTAGGCCACAACTGGAGTACTGTGCGCAGTTCAGGTCATCACACTGCAGGAAAGACGTGACTGTACTGGAGATTCACCAGGAAGTTACCTGGGGTGGAGCATTTCAGCAATGAAGAGAGATTGGAAAAGTTTGGGTTGTTTTCTTTGGAGCAGAGATGGTTGAGGTGGGAGCTAATAGAGGTGTATAAGATTGAGGGGCTTCGACAGGGTGAGTTAAAAGCAGCTGTTGCCCTTAATTAAAGGGCCAATAACAAGAGTGCATAATTTTAAACTGAAAGGCAGAAGGTTTAGAGGGGATTTAGGATGGTGGTGCGGGTCAGAAATGTACCACCTGGGAGGCAGTTGAAGCAGGAAACCTCAACCTTTAAAAAGTACTTGGATGAGCATTTGAACTGTCAAAACATTCAAGGTTATGGGCCTAGTATGAGAAAGTAGAACTAGTGTAGGTAGAGGTATACTTTTGCTGGTACAGATTTGATGGGTTGAAGGGCCTCTTCTGTACTATCTGATTCCATGAGTTAGATGCAAGTCAAGTCTCTCCTAGGGAAAAGACATTGTTCAGAGCAATTAGGGAATAATTTACCTTAATGAAAAACAGTAGTTTGAGAAACTCCCAGATGAGGAACGTCTGGTTGGAACCCTGTGGGTTATTGAAAGGCCGAGAAAGACACAACTCATAGGATTGGAACTGAAAAGTAGTTATGTCAAACCAACAGGTTTGATAAGGAAGGAAAATGCCTCAGTTTTCTGAAAAACTACAAAGTTATGGTGTTGAAGAGTAGATGAGATTCTGTTTTGCTGTGTGTTTCAAAATTTAGATAGCTTGGTTTATTTTGTTATTTCTTTTGTGTAATAACTTCTGTTTTCCTGTATTGTTCAAATCAAATTTACAGCCTTGTTTGCTTACGTTTCAGTGAAAGATCATTTCGTTTAGTAAAAGAGCAAAATATGATCTATCAAGCCAGATTTCAGATTCTGGGATTTGATTTACCCAACAGTCACATCAGCTGGGATTATAGCAGTAACATGAATTTTAAAATGAAAAGCTCTGCCTCCAACTCTGGAGATTTCACATGAAGACGACAGACTAGCGACAAGATTCTTTAATTTCAAATTGGCAATGATTTGGATACGCAAACTCAAAGGAAAGTCAGTCAGATTGACATTTGTTTTTAAAAATGAGGATCATGTGAGCCAGAGTAATAAAATCTGATTAGGTCTATAACAGGAACTGAATAAAAAGATGAAATTCAGTCTGGATGAGCACAGGGTACTGTAAACTAAAAAAAAAATGCGTGACTAACACCAAAAATTACAAATTCAGTGTGAAGCCAAGAGATCTAAGAGTGTTAGTAGCTGCAAATTAACAAATTTGATTACTGCACTGTAACAATCAAAACAAAGGTGGTGGGGGGGTAGAAAGTGGTGTAATTGTAATTATACTATAATCCAGAAGCTCTGACAAATGCTCTGGGGTCATTGGTTCAAATATCACCAGGACAGGTGGAATTATTCAATTCATCCGGAATATAAAGCCAGTCTCTGCAATGTCCACCAATGTTCTCGGTGCCTTTAGAGAGAGACGGACACCACGGTGGATACAGTGACAACAAGGTGCAGGGCTGGATGAACACAGCAGGCCAAGCAGCATCATAGGAGCAGAGAG
>NC_063340.1:920391-934149 GCF_021869965.1 Rhincodon typus | reverse complement strand
GTGTGTTCATCCAGCCCTGCACCTTGTTGCTCGGATTCCCCAGCATCTGCAGTTCCTACTATCTCGGTGGATACAGTGCTTTATTTCCCCTCCAACTTTATTTGATTTAGCACCTTCCCACTCTTTCCACCCTCCCTCACTTTTGATGGCTTGCATTGCCCGTAGTGGGCTTTCCATGTACAGTAAGTGTCTAATTGGCTAAGTGGATGATTTACTGATGGCAGTTAATAGTATAAAACAAAAAAAAAGTCAGGGTAATTTGGTGGTGGGAAAGCCATTCAGTTGTTTGTAACAGCACTTCAGGATAGAAGAAAAATATTTAAAGCCAGTCACAGGGCGTGATGACCACTAACATTATTAATTGTCGTAAAATCCGATCTGGTTAATTCATCCCATTTAGGGACAGAACTCTGTCGCCCTTACCTGATCTGGTATATATGTGATTCCAGACCCACAGCAATGAGGGAGCAGGCTGCTTAGTTCATGGACAATTAAGGATGGCCAACAAACGCTGGCCTTTGCATTGATAACCACATCCCATGAAAAAATGAACAGTATATATTTAAGGCAGCCCTAATCAGGAGATATTCTGAAATTACAGAATGCACTGAAAATCATACCCAGAATAATGCATCTAGGTTTAATTTCCACGTTATGAGTCAGGCTTGGAGACATGGAGACTGAAAATACTTGGAATCTTTGGCCTTTAAGAATTATCAAGGGAATTTTACAGAGGCTTCATAAGCCACTAAATCATATGAACAAGTCAATCCAGTCTACTGCTCACATTAAAACAGGGCGTGAGCTCACAATTTCAAATTGATGAAAGAGAACGTACATGAATGCAGGCTTGACTTGTTTAAGCTTTGATGGGATAGGGCAAATGGTATGTAAGATGTTTTATATGGATGAGCTCAGTTAGATCCAATGGCTCTCATTGACAACTGAATGGCACTGTGATATTACAAAAAAGCAACATAAACAACAATTTTATTTCTAAAGCAGCCTTTAGTACAGGGTAAAAAAATCCCAAAGTGCTTCACAGGAGGGATGGGGGGTACAGAGACACAAAGACAGAGAGGGGGAGGGAAGGAGGGGGAAGTGAGAGATTAGGAGGATCAGAAGACAGAGAGAAAAAAAAATTGTGGCCATGATCAGATTAGCCATGATCTTAATCAAAAGATGGAGCACACTCGAGGGCCAAATGGCCGCCTCCTGCTCCTAATTTGTATATTCAGGTGTGTGCATGCATCTTAGACGCCTCCAAGAGATATTAGCTCCAGCAGCAGTTTCCCTCAAGCCTAAACATTCACTGTCTAGACAGCATAAAGTATTGTTTCACATTTCAACAAATATCCCACTACATATACTTAATTGTGTGGGAAATTTTCCAAAACATTTACAACGTAATCTCCAATTTTACACAAAATTCTTCTCATTCTGCGGCTCAAGTAGAGTTTGCCTCAAATGTAATAGGGCATTTGGAAGAAAATTAGGTTTGGAATTTTAAAAATTTAAACAAGTATTGCATGTCACATGTGTTACAAATTAATAAAAGGCACAAAGACCAAAAATGTAAAACAGGCTGAAAATAATTTTTTAACAATGACTTTATCTGGAATAACGATTGTATATTTCAATTTTAAAAATTGGTCATTTTCTGGCTTTTAAGAGTTTTCGGTTTGTTCCACTGTTATTGCAAATTAAATTGGACAGTGGAAGAGTTAGAAGCACCTAATTCTCATACCAACAACAGAAAAATATCATTGTTAAGGGCTATAAATGGTTTTATGATGAAATCAGTCATCTATTCAACTCCTGCTGACTTTGTCAAAGCTGTTAAGGAATTTGGAGATCCTAATTGGATGGACAGAGGAATAGCAAATTATTCATTCATTCGGCACCTTAAAAAAGAAGGGAATGGTTATATTTTGCATGTTGGCTCATCAGGACTGGAAACCAGAAACAGATGCTTTTGCAATAAAAATCAAGACAAGGGTGGCAGAATGAAGAAGGTAGAAACGAAAAGCTATGCAACCTGACTATCAAAGATGGCATGACAGTTTGCACACAGATTTTCCCAAAATTTGAAAAGAGTAGAAAAAAATCTGATTTACACCAAAATTTTTGAAACAGCATCTGATGAATAAGTAGGGATGAAGAATCCCATCCAACCTGGGAAATGAAAAAGACACAAAAATAATCCAAGTAGAAGTTTAAACAGCTTCACGCCAAAGGGAAATTAGCTAGCAGAAGAAATAAGCAGGACAGAGAGGAGAACAGGGATAATTTGAAACTGGTTAGGACAAAGAGCTGCCAAGGTGAAAGGTGAACTATTCCTGAAATTTTCTTTGGATGGAGAAGTGTCAGAGGTCAAAAATGAAAGGTTGGAACGGGTGGGCAAGTTGAAGTAGAACAAAGAACAAAGAAAATTACAGCACATGAACAGGCCCTTCGGCCCTCCAAGCCTGCGCCGATCCAGATCCTCTATCTAAACCTGTCGCCTATTTTCCAAGGATCTGTATCCCTCTGCTCCCTGCCCATTCATGTATCAGTCTAGATACATCTTAAATGACGCTATCGTGCCCGCCTCTATCACCTCTGCTGGCTACGTGTTCCAGGCACCCACCACCCTCTGCGTAAAGAACTTTCCACGCATATCTCCTCTAAACTTTTCCACTCTCACCTTGAAATCGTGACCCCTAGTAATTGAGTCCCCCACTCTGGGAAAAAGCTTCTTGCTCTCCACTCTGTCTATACCTCTCATGATTTTGTAGACCTCAATCAGGTCCCCCCTCAACCTCCGTCTTTCTAATGTAAATAATCCTAATCTACTCAACCTCTCTTCATAGCTAGCACCCTCCATACCAGGCAACATCCTGGTGAACCTCCTCTGCACCCTCTCGAAAGCATCCACATCCTTTTGGTAATGTGGCAACCAGAACTATACGCAGTATTCCAAATGTGGTCGAACCAAAGTCCTATACAACTGTAACATGACCTGCTGACTCTTGTACTCAATACCCGGTCCAATGAATCAAAGCATGCCGTATGCCTTCTTGACCACTCTATCGACCTGCATTGCCACCTTCAGGATACAATGGACCTGAACACCCAGATCTCTCTGTGCATCAAGTTTCCCCAGGGCTTTTCCATTTATCGTATAGTTCGCTCTTGAATTGGATCTTCCAAAATGCATCACCTCGCATTTGCCTAGATTGAACTCCATCTGCCATTTCTCCGCCCAACTCTCCAATCTATCTATATTCTGCTGCATTCTCCAACAGTCCCCATCACTATCTGCTACTCCACCAATCTTAGTGTCATCTGCAAACTTATGAATCAGACCATCCATACCATCCTCCAGATCATTTTTGGTAAAGGGAAATTCAAGATCATTTTTGAAGACTGAGTTGGAATGTTTGGTTAAACTATTAAGAATGCTCAAAATAAAAGAAAAATATTGCAGATGCAGTAGAAATAGAAAGTGGTGAAGAAACTCAGTAAGTTTTTTTATTCACTCACGGGATATGGGCATCTCTGGCTAAGGCAGCATTTATTGCCCAGCCCTAATTGCCCAAAGCACAGTTAAGATTCAACCACATGAAGTGCTGTGGGTCTGGAGTTACATGTAAGCCAGGCCAGGTAAGGGTGACAGATTTCCTTCCCTGAAGGACATAGTGAATCATATGGGTTTTTCCAACTATCAACAATGGTTTTATGATCATCTTTAGCCCCTTAATTCCAAATTCTTTACTGAATTCAAATTCCACCATCATCCATGGAAGGATTTAAACCCAGGCCCCGAGAAAATTAGTTGAGTTTCTGAATTCATAGTCTAGTGATAATACCACTAGGCCATTGACAGCAGAGGAAACATTTTGACTCTTGTTCAGAACAGCTGAAATCATCATCATCATCATCTTTGTTTCAATGCATGCTTCACCAGTCAATACAATTGAGGCTAAACTGATTGTGGCCTCAGCTCCACATTCCTGCCCACCCTGATAACATTTGATAACTGGTTAGTCAGACATTTAGTAGTCTAGGACAGAACAGAAATATCAGACAGATCACTCTAAGATAAGTGACAGTGAAATGCTTCTGATTGGAATTGAATAATATACTCAAAATGATGGAGAGGTGAGCAATAGAATTGAAAAATAAGATTTCAACAAGGAAAATATTCATATAATGGGAAAAGATGTTGGCCGAAATATTCCGACAGCCAGTCATTGTAACAGTGTAGACAACAAGACCATATGGAATTCTCAGTGCAGCTGACTCCAGGGGGACTATCCAGGAAATTGAGAATTCTGATAGGCAATTACTCTTCATCAGAAACCCTCCAAAAGGCCTCAGTCTGAGAATCCAGACTGTTCCAAATTACTTAAAAGTTGATAAATCTTAAGCTTAACCCAAGAAATGTTAGAGGATTCAAAATCTTCCATAATTCCTGGTTAACTATTAAATTGAACCCATGACTCAACAATGACCCTTCAGACTACAAACTTGAACTCAAAACCACAAGCCCATAGGAAAAATTAACGGGATTGAAAGTTGACAAAGCCCCAGGATCTGGAAGATTTGGCTACAGCGATTCTGCAATGCTGTCTGCAGACTGAAAGGTTCCAAATATAATCCCACTGTTTAAGAAAGGTGGAAGAGAGAAAGCAAGGACCTACAGATGTCATTACAAGGGAAAATACTAGAATCTATTATTTAGGATAGAGGGAGAGCAAAGGAGGTTCACCAGACTGATTTCTGGCATACTGGGTCAGTTCTACAAGGAGACATTGAAGAGAATGGAACAAAAACAAAGTTGCTGGAAAAGCTCAGCAGGTCTGGCAGCATCTGTGAAGGAGAAAACAGAGTTAACGTTTCGGGTCCGTGACCCTTCCTCAGAACTGATGGTGACTGGGAAACGTCAGTTTATATGCAGAAAATAGGGAGGTGGGTGGGGTAGGGAGTAAGCGATAGGATAGAGCCCAAAGAGAGAGAAGGACAGTTGGACAAAGGAGTTGCTAATGATCAGGGTGGGAGGGTGAATAGTTGGTAATGGGGACTGTTAGAGACTAACAACAGGGGTTGTGTAATGGCAGGCTATGTGTTAAAAAGGCCTGGTATGTGGGGTGGGGGGCTGGGACATGGGAGAGTTTAGGCCCTAAAATTATTGAACTCAATATTGAGTCCGGAGGGCTGTAGGGTCCCCAAGCAGAAAATGAAATGTTGTTCCTCCAGCTTGCGCTGGGCTTCACTGGAACACTGCAGCAAGCCAGAGACAGAGATGTTGGCCAGGGAGCAGGGTGGTGCGTTGAAGTGGCAGGCAACAGGTAGTAACCATTTCAACTCCCCCTCCCATTCCTCAGAAACCATTTCAACTCCCCCTCCCATTCCTCAGACGACATGTCCATCCTGGGCCTCCTGCAGTGCCACAACAATGCCACCCGAAGGTTGCAGGAACAGCAACTCATATTCCGCTTGGGAACCCTGCAGCCCAATGGCATCAATGTGGATTTCACAAGCTTCAAAATCTCCCCTCCCCCTACCGCATCCCAAAACTAGTCCAGCTCGTCCCCGCCTCCCTAACCTGTTCTTCCTCCCACCTATCCCCTCCTCCCACCTCAAGCCACACCTCCATCTCCTACCGACCAACCTCATCCCGCCCCCTTGACCTGTCCGTCCTCCCTGGACTGACCTATCCCCTTCCTAACTCCCTACCTACACTCACCTTTCCTGGCTCCATCCCCGCCTCTTCGACCTGTTTGTTTCCTCTCCTCTATCCCTCTTCTATCCGCCTCCCACTCTCTCCCTATTTATTTCAGAGCCCCCTTCCCCTCCCCCTTTTCTGCTGAAGGGTCTAGGCCCGAAACGTCAGCCTCTCTGCTCCTATGATGCTGCTTGGCCTGCTGTGTTCATCCAGCCCTGCACCTTGTTGTAACAGGTAGTTCAGGGTCTTTTTTGCGAGCAGAACATAGATGTTCTGCAAAGCGGTCGCCAAGTCTATGCTTCGTTTCCCCAATGTAGAGGAGACCACATTGTGAGCAGCGAATGCAGTAGACTAGATTCTGGGAAGTGCAGGTGAAGTGTTGCTTCACCTGTAAGGTATGTTTGGGCTCTTGGATACTGGGGAGGGAGGAGGTAAACGGGCAGGTGTTGCACCTTCGCCGGTTACAGGGGACGGTGCCGTAGGGTTGTGGGGAGGTGCTGGGGGTGAAGGAAGCGTGGACCAAGGTGTTCCAGACGTAACGGTCCCTGCAGAAGGCGGACAAGGGAGGGGAGGGGAAGGGAAGGGAAGGGAATGTGTGTCTGGAGGTGGCGGAAATGGCGTCTGATCGTCAGATGCCATTTCTGCCACCTCCAGCAAGATGCCACCACCAGACACACTCCCTCAAGAATGGAGAACAAGCCTGTCAATCTTTCCTAATATCTGTATCCAAATCAATCAATTCTAGTATCATCCTTGTTAATCTTCACCCTACACCCCCTCAAGTGGCCCAACATCAGTTTATAATATGGTGACCAGAACTACGTGCAGTACTCGAAGTATAGTCCAAACAAAGTTTAAGGTTTTATGTAAATTTCCCACTTTTCAACTCGATCTCTAGAAATAAAGCTTGGACCTCTTTTATTCCTTTAAGGCCTTTCTCACCCATCCTGCATCTTTTAGTGACCTGTGTATATTTACTCAAAATCCTTTTGTCTTCTACTCAAGATTCAAAACTTGCAAGTGATAAGTAACCTCCTTATTCAACCTACAAAAGAAAGTGTACCAGCTCATTTATCTGCTTAGAACTTAATTTGTCCATTTGTAAACTTAACAACCTCTCAATTTGTTGAAGCTCTTCTCAGCACAGGCTACACCCTGCCCCTCCCTAAATTTGGGTGTCATCATGAATTTAGAAATTGTTTTCAATTCCAAATCTAAATCATTATTGTAAATTGTAAACAGTGGTCCCAGCAATGATACTTCCCACCACCTTGTGCTCTGAATAACTCCCTTTGACTCCTACTCTCTATCATAAAGTTAGCCAGAAATCCATTCAGTTACTTGTCCCCCAAGTCCACATTTTCCGAACTTATTTATTAGTCTATCATGGAGCATTTTAGCAAAGGATAAACTGCACCTGCTGCATTCTTGTTGTCTACGCTTTCTTATTTCCTAAAATTTAATACAGTCAAAAGATTTTCCCATCTAAAATCCATGCTGACTATTCGTTATATTTGTTGTCTCTAGATATTCTTCTGTTTTGTCAGGCTACTATTATTTTCCCTTACCAATGATAAAGTGACTAGTCTGTAATGTCCTTGACACATTCTGTCCCCATTCTTAAATATCAGAACTGCAACAGCTATCTTCCAGTCCTACAGCACTCCACTTTTTTCCTAAGTGATTATTCAGGACCCCATATTAGGCTTATTAGCAAAAATCGCAGTCCGTGAGATAAAAGGAGCAGTGTGGTGCAGTTTTCGTGGAGGGATAGAAAACAGAGTTATAGTAATGGCTGTTTTTCAAACTGCCATGAGGTGTACAGTGGTGGTGTACTAGGACAACTGATATCTTTGATACACATCAAATGACTTGGAATTGGAGATACAGGATGCAGATGCACATTGTAAATGGACATTGTAAAGTGTAGTGAACATTAAGGAAGATCGTAAAACAGTTAAAGACATTCATAGAATAGGTAGTCATTAGGCAGATGCAAGTCAATGGTGAAAGCAGTAAAGTATAACTGGGTTTCAGTACAACTAGAAGCTAACCTAGTACTTGCAAATGATGCAATTAAGAATTAGCATATAAATGATGAAGAGGAAGAGGGAACCAAAGACTGTAGCAGTAAAAGGCAGTACAACAGAGTCTCTGCAGTGTATAGACAGGCCATTCAGCCCATTAAGTCCACACCACCCCTCCAAACAGAATCCCACCCAAACCCATCCCATCCCTGTAATCCTGCATTTACTGTCGCTAATCCACCTAACCTGCACATCTCTGAACACAACGGGCAATTCAGCATGGCCAATCCGCCTAACTCGGACTGCAGAAGGAAACCAGATCACCTGGAGGAAACCCAGCCAAACAAGGGGAGAATGTACACAGTCGCCCGAGGCTGGAATCGGGCCTGGGTCCCTGACACTGTGGGGCAGCAGTGCTAACCACTGAACCACCGTGTCACACTGCCATAAACCTCACTATGAGCTACAATCATTTTCATCACAGATAGATCTCAAATCTTAAAAGAATGGAGTAATTGCAAAGCAAAAGGCTCCCTCTTTACATAGCTTCCACTATCCATCTATAGAAAGATCACCCTGTAGTACTAGGAAAAAGAAAGGACTGCAGATGCTGGATTCAGCGTCAACACAGTGTAGAGTTAGAGGAATACAGCAGGTCAGGCAGTATCAGAGGAGCAGGAAAGTCAACGTTTTGGGCCGGGATCTCCATCATCCTGAAGAAGAGACCTGACCTGAAACGTTGGCTTTCCTGATCCTCTGATGCTGTCTGACCTGCTGTGTTCCTCCAGCTCCACACTGTATTGATCCTGTAGTACTATCCTGCGCTATTACAGAGCAATTCAATTGTATTTTGACATTCAAATATGATAGTCAGTGAATGTCACATGCATTCAGAAAAACTTGCATGGCTTGTTTCAGGGCATCAAACTGCAGGGGTCACTAGCCGTACAATGTAGAACTGACTGACTATTACTCTAAACTGCTTTATTGAAAGCGTCCTTCTTTAGTCATATGGCTTCTTCACTCCCATTTATTTCATTGGCAATCAACTGTAGAACACCTTGATTAACTTGTAATAATTGTATCAAATCTTCAGTGGCCATCATTACACATTCGTATTAATTGAATTGGCAGATAGTGGCAAAATCATTTCATTAAAAAGTTTCAAAGCTCAAATTTCTGGAATCAGATGATAATTATACATTCACCTTTATTTACTTTACCAATGTATCACAAGTGTTCCCTGATCGTGTAAGTGCCTTGCAATCTAAGTGGTTTACTCTTCTCTGAAGATCAGTGTTATTGCACTCATCAGTAAACCTTTCTCTTCCAATCAACAGGCCTAACTTTAAGAGCACCATAACGTGAAACAATTCCTCCAACACAAATAGATCTGGATATCACAATTTTCCAACTAGAGTACAATTTTTAAAAACACCAGAAGAAGTTTTTCAAAAGATATTAACAAGGTTAGAAATCTAAAATCATGGCTTTCAAACACCTGAGATTCGGGTGACTAGTAAATGATTTGAATGTAATTTATAAAGCTTACAATAACTCCACATCACTACACACAACTGTCCTACTTTATATTTCAGACTGTAGGGATACAGATACAAAATAAGTTATTGCTCCCATGGGCCTATTAGAACAAAAAGAATGCACATAACCATTCTGTCCAATTAAAGAGTGGTTCAATTCGTTCTGTGCTTTCCCATCTGTGTGTCAGGTCAATATCGACCTTAAAGTATCACTAGCAGCAGTGACCTTTATCAATGGCAGACATATTGCTAGACATGGTGACATTATTGTGGAAAGCATCTGGGAAACCATTAAGCTTTATTTTGAATAATTGAACTTTTATTAATTCTTAAAACATACAAATAAATAAACAAGCACAATTAAATGTATAGGTTACCAACAATTATATTTGCAATCTTTCTCAATGCCAATTTTCTCAACCAATTTTGATATAAACCAAATACTTTGTCTTCAAGGATTATAATCTATTTATTTTCAATCAGCTTAATTCTGAAACTCAATTTAGGAATAGATATAACAAATGCTCTAGACGGCTGTGTGCCAGAAAATTTAACTAATTAACATACAAGACAGGTGTGCATCTTACTCAATTAAATATCATTATTTCAGAATTCTGGAACATTTATTAAACTTATCAGAATCCAGAAAATGTTTTAATAAGCCCTTACAATAATATGGTGGTACAGTGAAACAATGATTATCTATCCAGCGGAGCAGGAATCTACCCATAACTCATACATGTCTGTACAGTCAACTGCAGTCACCTCTTTTACTAGCAACAGTTTATCAATCAATTCTTATACAAACTTCTAGCTCCAATACACACCCGCACACAAATCCAGGTCCAGACCTGCCACACACCTGAAAGAGCTGGTCAAAAATATTCCCTATGCTAAACATGCTCCCCAGCTACAGAGAAGAGTACCAGAATACTTTGAATTCCAGTTCTCCCATCAGCTGCCAAACTGATCTGATTAGAACTTCCTGACTTGAAATCAATGCTGTGTCCATTTAAGTGTGCTCTTTACTACTTTGTGAAACATGCTGACCAATAAACAGTAACATACACGCTGAACTATCTTCTTTTTTTCAATTACCAGTACCTAGATAAGATGTCTAGCCTCTGAAGAGACCATTGACTGTTCTACAAAGAGCAGAATGACCTTCAAAAAGAATGTGTAGTACATTAATGAGATGGAGAGAATACAACATCCACATGACACTGTCTCTAAGTGTTAAAGAGCCACAGATATTTTTAAGTTCTTTGCTACAGCAAAGGAAAACTAATTCCACTCAGATTCTCTCTCCATAATACTTGATCTCCCTTGACTTCAAACATTTGTCCACTTTTAAAAGATGTCATGATCTCTATCTTAACTATTAACTGTAGCAAGTCCATCTGTGTCTTGATAAGTCTGTGTTATTGCTGCATCACTTGTCTTGATATGGATCATATCCTCTTTCTCAGGTGATTATTAAGAGTTGGGATGTCATGTTGCGGTTGTACAAGATGTTGATGAGGCCTCTTCTGGAGTACTGTGTGCAGTTCTGGTCACCCTGCTGTAGGAAGAATATTATTAAATTGGAGAGGTTTCAGAAAAGATTTACCAGGATGTTGCCAGGAGAGGGTTTGAGTTATAAAAATAGGCTGGGACTTTTTCCACTGGAATGTAGGAAGTTGAGGGGTGACATTATAGAGGTTTATAAATCATGAGGGGCATAGATAAAGGTGAATAGCAAGGGTCTTTTCTCTAGGGTGGAGGGTGGAGGGAAGAGTTCAAAACTAGGGGGCATATTTAAGGCAAGAGGTGAAAGTTTTAAGAAGGACACGAGAGGCAACTTTCTGTTTACACAGAGAGTGGTTCATGTGTGGAATGAACTACCAGAGAAAGTGATGGACGCAGGTACAGTTACAACATTTAAAAGACATTTGGATAAGTTCACGAATAGGCACGATTTGGAGAGATATGGGCCAAATGCAGGCTAATGGGACTAGTTTAGTTCGGGAAAGTGATCAGCATGGACTAATTGGACCGAAGAATCTGTTTCCATGTTGTATGAATCTGTGATTCAATATCTTTTTGTACCAAGATAATGGCACAAGGAGTACCAAGGTGCAAAATATATTAGTTGCAAATGATATTGGTGTTGCTAATATAATAAATGAGAACCTGTCAGCTGAAAATTCCTTTTTTTTGATGTATTAGTCCCTTGACCGTGCCGAGAAAAGGTTTATCTAACAATCTCAGATGCAAATGAAAATCAATCCCACAGCATTCCCAAACCTGGAAGATGATCATTACCAATCTATTAATGACATGAACCCATTTACAATTTTAATAACCACAAAAGTGTGTCCTCCAGTTCTCTCCGAACATCAGAGGTTTCTCAACCCTGCCCAATTCCCCATAATCTGAGTTGGTCTTTGCAAAGAATAAATTACATCGTTAGTTGCAGGAAGACAATGGCTGCAGGCCAATATTACAACACTTACAATCTGATACAACAATAAATTTATTATACTCACCATTTCTTTGTGCACTCTACCATTAATTCTTGGTACGAAGCCACGAATTGGAACTTGGATGCATGCTTTCCCACACGTTGCAGCCGTTTCCAAACTGAAGCCATGATTATTATAACTTGGTTTTGGACAGATGAGTTCAGGTATAAAACACAACTTCAATTTTCCAAGTTTATAATTTAGACATACAAGTGTAGATCCTTTAAGAGCGATAACATTTCTTCCACAACGTTCATTGAAAAAAAATCACAAACAGGATGACAGATTCCAATGTGGTTTGCCAAGTACTCCAGTAACCTGCATGACTGTGGCAGGAAGTTGCTGTCAATTCAACTAGTCATTCCTCTTGGGTTTAAATGACGTTGAATCATCAGGCCTGGAAACTGAGACACAGATACCAGTTTAAAATAAATGCAAACAGAATGATTAGCACACAACTACAACTAGCAAAAAAAAAACTGGTAGCCAACAACAGAAGCACTTTACCAAAATGTTTTAAATGACCACAAAATAATACATTTTTGTTATTGTTTAGATTTCAATATGACTTCTAAAAGTTGTTGCAGGAGCTAGGGACATATTATTTAAATTCACCTTCGAACATTGACATTTACCTGCTCAATTGAAACATTTGTGCACAACGTTTAACCGAAAAATGTCTAGATTTCACCACCTCAAAAATGCTTATGCTCTTACCTCCTAAAACAAAGTGCATTATTCATTATTGAAAAAAAAACTCACCATCTGTCTTTTTATTTTAAAGATATCAGTTTGTCTATTAGAGAGATTTACACAACAAAAGATTACAATTAACACAAAGCTGACAATCGAAAGAAAAATAAGTAAGGCATGATCAACACAACACAAGCAAATAAACCCTTTTGAACATTTATCACTTGTACAAAATCTGCAGACATTTAGGCCACAAAGAAGTGACAGCTAAAGTATGATATCAAACATATCAGATGGAGCTTTCACTTCCAACTGAATGCGCCCAGACTCAAAAACTACAAACTGCCCACTATATTAAAGAGTGACATCCCAACCAAACTAGACCCCCAACCCCAGGGAAATCTTCCTGCTCCAGAGCACACCATCTCTACTACAACATTTCCACCTCTGTCAACTACATTCCCCCAGAAGAAAATACCGACCCCGACCCCTGTCAGAACAGCATGACCCTCTTGACAGATCCACCCCCTCTACATCCACCAGTGTCGCTCTCCACATACACACACACACACACACAACCCAGATCCTCCCAAGTCAGGGCAGATCTTCCCCCTCAGAACACACTCCCCACATCCCACTCTCATGGTCTACCCTCAGAGCCACCCCGTCAGTGCATACACACATCCCCCCAACCAGAGCCTACCCCTCAGGGCACACCCCCCTGCCCCTCACAGAGCCTATCCCTCAGGGCACACCCCCATGCCCCTCACAGAGCCTACCCCTCAGGGCACACCCCTCCCCTCAGAGCCTCCCCAACAGAGCACACCACCCCCGAGCACACCACCCACCCACCCACCCACCCCTCAAGAGACTCCCCCTCACGGCACACCCCCCCCCCCCCCCGCCCCCCCCCCCCACCCCCGCCCTCTTTCTCCCACCCCCCTCCCCCCCCCCCCCCCCCTTTCCTGGGGTTCCCCTGCCCTGCCCTGCCCTGCCCTGCACCCCCAGGCTCCCCCTCACTGACCCCCCCCACGACCCCGGACTCCACCTCACTAACCTGCCCCTCCCCCCCGGGTTCCCCACTGTCTCTCCCCCCATCCCCGGGGGTTATTGTCTGGAAGTCTCCCCCTGTTCCGAGTCCCCGGGTCGTAAACCCACCGATTGCGACTTTGTGAAACTCGCTCTCCTTGGCCAGTTACTCGGAGAATGAGAGCACGGCCTCAAACACCGAGCACAGCTCTCGGCGTCGTCTCCATCCTCAGAGCGCAAGGGACCGGGGACCG
>NC_063340.1:888183-905391 GCF_021869965.1 Rhincodon typus | reverse complement strand
ATTTTTTTTCTGAAGAAGGGTCTAGGCCCGAAACATCAGCCTTCCTGCCCCTCTAATGCTGCTTGTCTTGCTGTGTTCATCCAGCTCTACACCTTGTTATCTCTTAATTTTTATATCTTGTATTTAATACATTTGATGTTCAAAAGACAAGTATATTGGTGTTTCAGAAGCAGCTTTAGGATTGAAAACAGACTTTTCACATGCAGGGGATTTCACAGAGCATGGAATCTTTTCAGTCCCTGAATGACATGGACATTTCAAGAAAATTGGGAGAATCACATGAGATTGACTATAAGCAGTTTCCTGACGTCAATAGCAAAATAGTCCCATTTTCGAACCAGGTATTAAACGGTGAGACCTGATTCTCACTGTGAGCAGTGAGAGGCCTATTTGCATACATTAACATTTGATTATTATGTAATCACACCTCATTAATATGCAGTTTCCATTTGCTCACTCATAAAGAAAGTCAGCCTGGTGACCTGGAGACTCTAGCTCACTGTTTGTTCCTTTGGACCTTCATCTTGCACACCAGGCATTGACATCTCAATGGGCAGTGACTGCACACATCCCAGAAACTCAATGCTGACATTGAGTGCTTGAAATGATTTCTGTTTCCCAGCACTGACGTTGATTACTTTAATGAGTACATTAAAAAATTAAATGCTTCATCACTGCTTTTTTCTCTCAAATCCATGACAACGCTGAACTGAGAAGGAATTTCTTCACCCAGAGGGTTGTTAATCTACGGAATTCCTTGCCCAGTGAAGTAGTTGACGCTACTTCAGTAAATGTTTTTAAAAAAAGGTAGATTTTTTTTGAACAATAAAGGAATTAAGGGATATGGTGAGAACGCGGGTAAGTGGATCTGAGTCCACGAAAGGATCAGCCATGATCTTATTGAATGGCGGAGCAGGCTCGAAGGGCCAGACCGCCTACTCCTGCTCCTAGTTCTTATGTTCTTATGTTCTAACACCAAGATACAGCTCCTGTTCTTTAGATTGATGACATTGATACTGAACTCCTGAACTCCAACCTGAAATGGTTCACCTTCACTGCTGTTCTGACAATCTCATCTTCACCTTTTATTCCAATGTAATGGGAAAATGTTGCTCATCTGTCTTCCACTGAAGCTTCAATGTCTTTCCTGCCTAATTCTGTTTTTTGTGATAACTCAACATGCATTTAAAAAGTCAAGGCAATATGAAATCAATGGGTGGGACTGTGTGAAATTAATCAATAGCAGAAAGAGCAAGTTGTTTAATTATAGCAACATTTGAAGGAAAAGATAAAATATTAATTGATGTCTTTAGAGAAAAATCATTAAATAAGTGATGTAATAAAATCTGTCATGATCAATACATGTGAATGATAGTTCTGGGTCTTGGTCTTTGGTGGTCATGTGATAAATGTGTGAAGTTACAACTTGGAAATAGATTCTTCTACACTTCTGGTCAACAGTGATGCTTATTCTCCACACAACCGCTGACTGTGTAAAATGTGCAATGTCACCAAACTACAGGTATTTCTGCTATAATGAGTGTTTCATTCCCGCAAATTGGCTGTAATGCAATGGATGAATAGTAGATGCTGTTTGGATAACACAAACTTTCTATGTACAGGTATAGCGATTTCCCTATAACATGATTTTCTAGTGATTTTCTATAGTGTGATTTTCTATAGCACGAGAACGCAACTATTGTGTTATAGGAGAACTACCTGTATATCTGAAACTATGAGTTATAGCATTTAATTCATCGTCTGAGTCCATCAGGAGGGATGCGAGCCTGACAGTGGTGACTATTCCAGGCAGAGAACGGCTGCAGTTCAAAGCCTCCCTGTACATGGATGACATCACCATTTTCTGCTCAGATCTGCCATCAGTATGCAGACTCGTGAGCATCTATGATCAGCTCAAACTGGCCTCGGGAGCCAGGGTAAATCAAGGCAAGGGCAAGGCCATGTTCTTTGTGAACTGGGCTGACCAATTCTTTATGCCCTTCACCATCATGGCAGATTACCTGAAGGTGCTGAGAATATGGTGTGGAGGGGCTGGGGCATGCACAAAATCTGGGGAGGAGTGTATCACCAAGGTGAGGCAGAAACTGAGCTTTTGGGAGCTGAGGAAGGGTCACTGAACCCGAAATGTTAATTCTGATTTCTGTCTACAGATGCTGCCAGACCTCCTGAGCTTTTCCAGCAATTTCTGTTTTTATTCCTTCTGGAAGGTGTCTTTGAAAAGGAAGTCTGGAGAGAGATGCAATGGTTATTGTTGAGTTTCGTCCCGAGCAGCTCCATGACGCAGCACTCTGAGCCATAAGGACTGTTCCCCAGGACGCACACTGAGACAAACATTGACTCTACCTGGAGGACCATGTACACTGTGAAAGATGCTCTTTGGTCTGCCTGGAACTTGTTGGTCTTCCAGACAATGAAATGTTACAGACTGGCACATTCCAAAGTTCAGGACTGGATGCTGAGGGACACACTAAAAATTGGAGCAGCTGTCGCCAAGGTGCAGTGGGGAAAGACCACTGTTTAAGAGCGTTCTGCCAAAATACAATGGGGGCCTGTTCAGTTATTGGACACTACCTCAGTGCCTCAAATATATACAAATATAGTCCTGTACAGGTTAGAAATGCCTTTGGTTTGTGTGGTGATACAATGGCTTTAAGAGGTGCACATTTTTGAAGCAAGGTTTTAAGGCAGAGGTCCGACCAGTCTACCAGAGTCACTAGAATAAACTGCTTATAAAGCCTTGGGTTTTTTTTAAAAGCTGGAACAATAGAAGCAGCCTGAATGGGTGTTGTCAAGCTCACACAGAACCAGGATATTGAGTTTCATCATTCAGCAGTGGTTGCAGGGGTCTCAGCAGTGGTTGGAAGCTGCAGTAAATCTCTCCTGGCTGCAACATTCTCTCAGAATTTTCACTTGGTGTTTTTTCTCCTGGGCTGCTGGAGCTGCATGTGAAACAATCTGTTTTCTGAATTTGCCTTTTGCCGAAAGATGTGTTTATGGGATGTTACAATATTGGAGCAGTTGATTAGAAATAGTTACGTATCTTTTATTCTGTTAAGTTTTCAATAGAGTCAGATTATTCCAATTCCTTCTTTCTTTTGTTATACTTTTAGCCATAGTGGATAAATAAAATGTGTTTTGCTTAGTGTCAAATAGTTTGACCAATCAAATTGCATCTGGAATGCAATACCTTATATTTACCTTTAAAATAAGGAAAAAGTAAGGGTCTAGACTATCTTCTGAATATTTTGAGGGGGTTTGGTCTGGTCTATAACAAACTGGGGGCTTTTGTTGGGATCAAAATCTCTATTTCCAGGTTGGGTTTAGAATTATTGGACTCAAAGGCCGCAAGTGGTGTTAGTGTTTTTTTTATTTCAATTGTTGAATTCGTTTGTTTTAAACAGGGTGTGCCTTGTGTAGTAATGGCTCTTTCAGTGACTAAGGGTTTCCTGGACGTGGAAGAAGTTACTTTGGGAGTTTTACAGAAAGTGAGCAAGGCAAGGCATTTGGAATTGGCAAAAAAGTTGGAGTTGGGGTTTGCCTGCATCTGTGAGAAAAGTAGAAATAATTGTGGCAATGGCGCAGCATTTACAATTGCCAGGAAATGCCATTGGATTCATTGGATATGGCTAAACTTCAATTGCAAATGAAGTAGCTTCAATTATAGATAATGACAAGGGAAAAAGAAAAGGAAAGAATAGCCCTGACTGAACAAAAAGAAAGAGAAAAGGAAATGAATTGGTTTGAGTTGCAATTTAAAGGAAAGAGAAAAGGAAGGGAAGCTCCTGGCAGATGAAAAGCAGAAAGAGAGAGAGTTTCAGAAGTCGGCAATTAGAGAGGAAAGACAACTTAAAAGAGCAGAGGCGAATGTAGAAGGTAGGGTTAGTGAGGAGGATAGTGATGATGAGCAAACCCACCATAGCGAAAGGCCTGGTGGTGATTGGTTTAAGTATGTCCAAGCGTTGCCCAAGTTCAATGAGAAGGATGTGGAAGATATTTTCACTTTACTTGAGAAAGTGGCTAAACAAATGAAATGGCCGATGACCATGTGGGTTTTGTTGATCCAAACAAAGTTGGTAGGTAGAGCTAGTGAGGTAATTGCATCATTATCAGAGGAGGTATCTGGGGAATATTATGAGGTGAAAATATCACCTTAAGAGCATAAGATCTAGTACCAGAAGACTACAGACAATGTTTTGAATCTAAGGAGGGACCCTGGTCAAACATACATTGAGTTTGAAAGGATCAAACAAAGTAATTTGAGAGGTCGATAATTGAAAAAATGACGCTCTTAGACAATTATTTTGGAGGAGTTCAAAAATTCACTTCGCAAAATAGTGAGAACTTAATCAGAAGAGCAGAGAGTGAAGGCTGCAAGATTAGCAGCAGAACTGGCAGATGATTATGAATTGATTCACAAATCAAAGTTTGGCTTCCAACATCAACCTTCAATCTGTGAAGGATAGAAATTGGGGAACAGAGAAATTATTAGGTGGTAAGGGAAAAGAAGATCTCATTGAAGGTCATAAAGTCAGCTTATCACGGGATAAAAGAGGAAACTCCTGATAGGGAAAGAGAAATAAAAAATCTCAGGTGTTTTCTCTGCAACAAAGTAAGCCACTTGAAGTCATTGTGTTGATGATTTAGAAAAAGCACTGCGAAGACGGATAAGGTTCGAGAGTCCAATGAAAAGTGATGAAGTGCTGATAGGAGCAACAGAGAAATTCTCAGTTCCAGGGATACAGTTTATCCTTGGTTATGATATAGCTGGATCACAGGTAGAAGTGATGCCTACTGTGGTTGAAAAGCCAGCAGACAATCAGCCAAGGTCTTACAGGAAGTATACCCTGGGATTTTTCCTGACTGTGGGGTAACAAAGTCACAAAGGCACAAGTTGAAGCAGGAGGCGAAATCAAAGGATAAAGATAAGGATGCTGAATACAATTATCAGAGACTATGTTTGATCAAATAGTGGAGATAAAAACAAGAACAGGTGGAGGACAAAGTGACTATTTTTAGTTCTGGGAATTTAACTGAATTACGACAGAAAGACAAGAATCTAAAGCAGTTGTATCTAAAAATCATACACAGAAGAAGAATCTGAGTGTATTCCAGAATGTTACTGACTTAATGAGGAAATAAAGACCATCACATCTTCAGGTGGATGAGAAATGGGCAGACGTTCATCAGGTTGTATTACCGATGGGTTAATAGAAAGGAGCTATTGTGGCTAGCACATGAAGTAGCAATAGGGGGTCATTTGGGAGTAAGGAAATTTCAAGCCAAAATACAAAAACATTTTTATTGGCCTGGACTGCATAAGGATGTGGTTGAATTTTGCCAACATGTCATACGTGTCAGGTAATTCGAAAACCTCAGGCAGCAAAGAAACAGCACCCTAATACCCATTCCTGCATTTGAGGAGGGTCTTAATTAATTGTATACGGACCCCTACCTAAAACAAAAAAATGGGAATCAGTATTTGTTGACCACAATAGATGTGTCTACTAGATTTCTAGAGGCCATTCCATTAGTTAGCATCTTGGCTAAAAGGAAAGAAAAGTTACTTAAATTTTTTCTACATATGGACTACCCACAGAGATATAAACAGATCAAGGGTCAAATTTTACATCAAAATTATTCAAGGAAGTTATGGATAGCTTAGGAATAAATCAATTCAAATCCACTGCATATGATTGAGAAGCGCAGCAAACATTAAAACAGTGGCATCAAACTTTAAAGACCGTGTTGAGGGCTTATAGACAAGACTATCCAGAGGATTTGGATAAAGGAATTCCATTTGTACTTTTTGTAATTAGGCACACTAGTGGTTTGACGTTTAACGTAGACATCACTGGAATATGCCCATCTATATAGATGGTAAACTACCACAGATTATTGTAATTAAGTTTTATTAAGTGCAGTCATTTGGCTTATAGATAACTTTTGTTGAAACTTTTTGAACTTTTAAAAAAATTATTCATGGAACATGTTTTTTGCTGGCTGGCCAGCATTTATGCCTGTCCCTAGTAGCCCTTGAGAAGGTGGGGTTGAGCTGCCTTCTTCAACCGCTGCCGTCCACCTGCTATGGGTTGACCCACAATGCTATTAGGGAGGAAATTCCTGGATTTTGACCCAGCGACAGTGAAGGAATGGGGACATATTTACTGATTCAGGATGGTGAGTGGCTTGGAGGGGAACTTGCAGAGGGTAGTGTTCCCATATATCAGCTGCCCTAGTCCTTCCATATGGGAAGTGGTCGTGGGTTTGAAAGGTGTTCTGTAAGGATCTGTAGTGAATTTCTGTAGTGCATCTTTTAAATAGTACTCATCGCAGCTACTGAGCACTAGTGGTGGATGGAACTAATCAAGTGGCTGCTTTGTCCAAATTCAGTCCAGGGCAAATCTCTCCCCAGAGATTTGTTAATCCAAAATAATCAGGTACAAAGCATGTTAGACATATGCAATCATGTTGCTTGAATGAAAAACACGATTTATACTTAGTTTTTTTTTCTCTTTCATGTATGCTCCTGTCCCTTTAATGCCACTGTCATGCAAAGTTTTCCAATAACAACATTTGCTATGTTTGAACTCTTATCTGAGATCCTGCATCAAGGTAAAAATTGATGCATTGTGCAACCCTTGCAATCTGGTTCTAATGTTAAGATACATCACTTTGACCCTCTGGTTGAAACTTTTTC
This sequence comes from Rhincodon typus, assembly GCF_021869965.1. Taxonomy (NCBI): domain Eukaryota; kingdom Metazoa; phylum Chordata; class Chondrichthyes; order Orectolobiformes; family Rhincodontidae; genus Rhincodon; species Rhincodon typus. The sequence goes on along the minus strand of NC_063340.1, from coordinate 898,673 downwards.
AGGTATCTGTTTCAATATACACTGTTATAAGACTGTGTATTGAAGATTTCAATACCTGTCAACATATCTGAGCGATATTGGAGATATAACAGTACAAATCTCAATCAATTCTTATAAACCTATTTCATTCAAGAAGTTTACTATTATAAATTATTGCATTGTCCTGATGTAGCATTAAACAATTCAAAATAAATGTTACAGTTGAATTATGAAATAACTACATTTCATTTTTTCAATCATATACAGGCTTTCTGATTTTTTATACTTATTTTTGAGGTATGTTTCAGTAGAGTCTTAAAGGAGGAGCAGAAATGGAGAGGTGTTTAGGGAGGGAGCTCCTGAATTTCGATGTGGAAAGTACTATTGCTAATAGTAAGAGGATGGGAGAGGGAAATTCAAAATGTTGAAAATATTCCTGTCATTGCAATTCTGACATGGGGTGTGGACCCACCAGTTCCCCAGATTGTAGCCAGAGTCATGCAGCTGCAAGGAACTGATCATAACATGCTTTGCTTTGATGAAGATTTTATGCCTGGAGGAGGCTAGCTATGGTTTAATTCTAGATATCCCCACATAATAGTTGCAGGTAAATCCATCCAAACCTAGGCCATTTGCAAAGAATGAGGAATATGATTTAAATCAATTGATTCTTGAGTAGATTGGATACATTGCAATCTGACATTACAGTATTACATAGGAATAAATTCTATTTAGCAGAAAACTTATTCCATAGATATTAAAAATGTTAAGCCTGTCTTAAATCAGCAAAGATAAAAATGTTTAGCGTCCTATATGTTAACCATATACTGAAGAAAAGTGGAAGCATGTCCTGAAAATGAACAGCAATCTCACAATTGAAATAAAACACAATTACAAACTGGCTGGAGAATATTTGGTTTATGGTTTAACTCTTGAACTATAAGACTTTTACTTCAGGAATAGCTGAAATATTTCATTCACTAACAGGGTTAGTCTGCTTACAGCTTTAGCAGGCAACAAAATAAAGAAACTCATTGATGTAATTGAACATCAAAGCAACTAATTATCCCTCCATTTGTTCTGTCTCTACTTCCTGCTCGATCCAATATTTTCTATTCTTTTGTGCAATCTGCTAATTCCATTAAAAACGTCTGGTCAATGGAAGTGATTAAATAATACTTCTGTCTTCAATCAAAATCACTTTTTTTAGTAGTGAGAAGTTAATTTTACTAATCCTCACTTTTTAAAAGATCTTCCAGTATTGATTCTTAGCCTGTGTGCATCTGATTATTCCAGCCAAGTCTGGAAAATTCCATTTTACAGCTAACCTGTGTGATAGTAAACATTAAATAACCCACTGAGTCACAACAGGCTACTTACAGTTTATATCATGTTAATATTAAGATTAATACAATGGTATTTTCAGAAGCTCAATATTTAACAAAATATTCAATGTACAAGCTGAAAATTTTCACCCCAAATTTGCAACAACTATTCTTTTACTTGCTGAAGAATTACCCTTTCCCTAAACAGTTCACGGAGTCTGTGAAGTCTCAACATTATTCTGTAACTGTTGTGTGTCTGTGGTTAGCTTCAGCTGGCAGCTGACTCTGATGACAAAAATAAAGCAGCACCATGTTATTCATCTGATCTACATGGCTGGACAAAGTGGCTTGAATAATCATTGCCAGAGCATGTTCCAGCACTCAAGTGCGTTGACATCCACTAATGTTTCTTATTGTGAAAAGTTCTGCAACTAAGATTTGTACATACATTGAACAAACATGTTTATCTTAGACTACATTCATCATTATGTCTCAACTCTTGGAGCTGAGACAAAGAATGAGTTCATGTTCTAGCTAGGAGTTAATGACTGACTTCAGATCATACTGACTTCAGATCATTCTGTGGTGTGGTTACATTACTGTAGATAGTGAGACAGTCACTATCCTTAGTACCACATATTCTACAAAATGTCTCGGTCAGTTTTCCCAATAATTATAATGCTAAACATCTGGTTGTACATATTTAAGAATCTAAAAATAAGAAATGCTCCTGATTTAAATTAAAACAAAAATGGCTATCTCCACTGATTGCTGTTTGCTGATTGTAAACCATTTTTTTGCAGGATACACAGCCTGTTAGGACTTTGTATGTCATACAATTAACGGAACCTATTAATTGTGTTATGCACGAGAATATTATTCACAAAATGCTATATTTCAGATTTATTCTGATAATTATATCAGCCATTTTGCAGAATATTTTTGGCCAAAGTGGCAGCAGACTGTCCGCATGTCCCCAATATTATGATGTCAATACCAATCAAGGTTAATTTCAACAAATATCTGAAACGAAATGCTTTAAGTCAAATGTATCCCAGATTAAGCAATGGTGATATTGTTGAATCATTTTGAGTAAAATTTGCCAGTGGTCACTTTTCTGCTGTCAGTCCATATGTTCCCCATTCCTCACTATAGTGAGTCCAGTAACATTAACACTAAATTACCATCCCCACTGCATTATCACACTTCTTCCAAACGTTGCTGCACCCTAACCCCATGATTCCACTGTAACATATGTCTCCAAAGTGCCCAGTCCATGTTCATTTCCAGTACCATAAATTTATAATTTATATGTGTAGAAACTTTGGAGGTTTGCATGGAAATATTTGAACGAACATAGAACACAAGCATGAAATAGAAGGGGAGAACAGCTATCTTGAAGGTCAAGATAATATGTAGAAGGCTGTGCCGCCAAGAAACCCCAGTAGAACAGCTGATGATGTCTTGCTTTAGTTTGTTCCTGAGCATCATTGGCTGGGCCAGCATTTCTTTCCCATCCATAATTACTCTTGAGAAGATGGCTGTGAGCCACTACCTTGAACTCTTGCACCAACAGTGCTGTTAAGGAGAGGGTTCCAGAATTTTGACCCAGTGACACAGAAAGAATGATGATATATTTCAAAGTCTACATGCTAATAGCTTGGAGGGGGACATGTAAGTGGTGGTGTTCTCTAAGGTGGTAAGGATTATGGATTTGAAAGGCGCTGTTTAAGGAGTCTTTATAAGTAACTTGAGGTCATCTGTTGCTCTTAAAAGGGTATTGTCATATAAATTCTCACGTAAAAATAAATATTCCTTACTGCACCACTTCACACAAGATGCGGTTCTCTCTGCTCCGAGGATTATCTGCAAATATATTTAGGAAAAAGGGCAAAGATTGCAACAGTGTGAATCTCTAGTGCTTCAAAGCAAATGCAGAAAGCAGCTGTCACGCTAGGAAGAGTCTGACATGAGAGAAACTACATGTTTGCAAATTGTCAAAATCTTCTTCATTCTCCCTGGGGAACCAATAGGGGCATCAACCACCCCAACCCAGCCAGACTGCACAAAGACAGAAACCTCTGCTTAGCTGTAAAGCTTTATGGGAAGCAACAAGAAAAGCTGTTTCTTGTCTCTTGCTGTGCAATGTTTTGTAATACCCAGTTTAATGAAGAATGTGGTAATGCTGCTTACTTCACAGCCAAAGCAATCTAGACACCTCTGCTTAAATAAGAATTGTTGATTACAATATTCCTGTTGTGCTCTAATTTTTAACATATCAATGATGTCATTCTTGCATATCGATAGCCACAGTCACACTTGTCTCAGTGTATCTGTGTTGGCCTAGATACATTGGAAAGTTTAAAATGATAGAAAATTTAAGATTACAAAGAAACAAATGTTAAATTTGTTAAGCAGGAAAATAAAATAACATTTTAGAATGGCTGATTAATATTTGAAAGATTTGGTGAGTCTATGACTGGGAAAGAATTATATTATAAAGATAACACTACCTCATTACTGCAAAGGCAACAGATGATGAAACAAAACTGTCTCCAGGTATATACAAACTGGAAATTTAGAAGCAAGTGATTGTCACATGAATTGAACTTTAAGAGTTTCCATTTGCTTTAAATATATTGTTAATCATAAATGCAGCCCCAACTTCCCTGTTTGCCATCTACTTTCTAATTCTCACCTCAGAGTCCCTTTCCCACCCTCTCATCTTGTCACTGTCCCTGTATGTGTAAAAGCAGAAGTTGTCTGAGATTCAGTGATGTTCAATTTTGTAGCAAGCAGTTTGTCTGTGCAGATTGCACATTATGAAATGTAACATTTGTTGACTTTAGTTACTAAATTTCATATCACTAAGTATTTGCAGCACAGAAATAGACCTTAGGACGACTGGTTTAAGCTGGTCCTCATGCTGTACTCAAGCTCATCCACTTTATCTAACCTCTGTAACACCTCATTGGGGTATCACACTGGAAATCAAGCTCCACAATTCTTAGGCTTTTCATAAAAGTTAAAGATCTTTAAAAATAAGCAGAGTTCCCAATTTACCCATCAATCTTTAGGTTATTTTAACTTTTCATGTGGTGATGTACCTGCACCTGCTTCCCCAGCCCCTGAACTTCTTTTGCTGGGGTCTAGTGCAACCTTTTCCTGTCCCTGAACAATCTTGGAAACTGTGCTTCAAAATTTTAAAAAATGTACAGCTACTTAATATCTGTTAATAAAATTAATGTAGAAAGAGCTGTTTGGACATTTGAGCATTGCAAAAGTCACTGAAAATCAGGTGTGCACAACCTTCTGTCATAAGGATTCAAGAAATTGTTAATTTTGGAGCAGAAATATATTTGTAATAAATGTGAGAATGCAATTTTCTGGAAGAAGAATGGTGTGTGGACCATGAATACCACTACCAATGTGTAAATGACCAGCAACATGTGCAATCAAAATCCTCTATGGATTGAGAATCTCACATTTAACCTTGGTGTAGATTGGTGACTCCAGGACCATTTGTAATTGAATTATAAATAAATTGAACATCTATGAGTGAATGCCTTCAGATTTCAGACACCCTCCTGAAGAGGGGCCATTTATAAAAAAGTAGAAACTCAATTAAAATAAGTTCATTCAACAGCTGAAAACAGTAAGTTTCTCTCATAAGGTAATTTGAACTTAACTTTAAATGAGCAGATTAATCATTATGTTAACAATAGTCTCACAAGGACAAGAACTAAAATGAATATTTGCATACTATATTTTGAATAGATTGTGCGGACCTAAAATGCAAAGTGTGGACTTAGAACATGGAACATATGGAACATAGAACAGTAATAGTATAGCACAGGAACAGGCCTTTCAGTCTACCTTATCTGAGCTGACCATGATACCATTCTAAAATAATCCCATCTGCTTGCACATTGTCTGTATCCTTCTATTCCCTGCCCATTCATGTGTCTGTCCAAATGCCTTTTAAAAGTTGCTATTGTATCTGCTGCTACCACCTCATTTGGGAGCGCATTCCAGGCACCTACCACTGTCTGCATAAAAGACTTGCCTTCCACATCTCTTTTAAATTTCCCACTCTTGCCTTAAACCTAAGCCCCCTGGTATTTGACATTTCCACCGTGGGAAAAAGACTCCGACTATCCACCCTGTCCATGTATCTCAAAATTTTGCACTTCTATCAGGTCACCCCTCAGCCTCCAATGCTCTAGTGACAACAATCCAAGATTGTCCAACCTCTCTTTATAGCTAATATACTCCAATCCAGGCAACATTCTGGTAAACATCTTTTGCACTGTCTCCAAAGTCTCCACATCTTTCCAATAGTGTGGCAATCAGAACTGCACAAAATACTCCAAATGTAATCTAACTGAAGTTTTATACAGCTGCAACATGACTTGCCAACTTCTATACTCAATGCCCTGACCAAGCATGCCATGATTAACAATATATTTACTGTATACTTTCTTCTTGCATTTGTCCTCCCAAAATGTATCACCTCACACCTGTCTTGATTGAACTCCATTTGCCAGTTCTCTGCCCAACTTTCCAAATGATCTACATCCTGATGTATCATTTGACAATCTCCCGCACTATCCACAACACATTTTCATATCATCTGCCAACTTACTAATCAGACCACATACATTTTCATCCAAATCATTTATATATATTACAAATAACCATGGCTCCAGCATTGGTCCTTGTGGAACAGCACTGTTCCGAGACCTGTCAGAAAAACACCCCTCCACAACTATATTCTGCCTTCTATGACCAAGCGAATTTTGTATCCAACTTACCAATTCACCATAGATATCATATGATTTAATCTTCTGGACCAGACTGTCATGAGACAGCTTGTCAAGCGCTTTAGTAAAGTGCATGTAGACAACATCCACTGTCCTACCCTTATTAATCATCTTCACTACTTCCTTATAAAACTCAGTCAAATTTGTGACACAAGACCTCCCCAACACAAAGCCATGCTGACGATCCCTATTAAGTCCATTCTTTTCCAAATATGAGTAAAACCTGTCCCTAAGAATCTTCTCTAATAAATTCCCTACCACTGATGTGAGGCTCACTGGTCTATAATTTCCTGAATTATCCCTGTTGGTCTTCTTAAATAAAGGAACAACACTGGCCATTCTCCAGTCTTCTGGGACCTCACCTCTGGCTAAAGAGGATACAAAGACCTCAGTCAAGGCCTCAGTAATCTCTTCCCTTGCTTCCCTCAGTATCCTGGGATAGATCCTATCAGATCCTGGGACTTATCTACCTCGATGTTTTTCAATAACTGTTCTGAGGAAGGGTCACTGGACCCAAAGCATTAACTCTGATTTTTCTTCACAGATGCTGCCAGACCTGCTGAGATTTTCCAGCAATGTCTGCTTTTTTTCATGTCTCTTGTCATCCAGGCATCCCACATCTTACCATCCTTACCTTCAGGAACAAAAATAAAGTTGCTGGAAAAGCTCAGCAGGTCTGGCAGCATCTGTGAAGGAGAAAACAGAGTTAACATTTTGGGTCCAGTGACCCTTCCTCAGACCCTTCCTCATCCTTACCTTCATCCTCACTTGAACATATCAGTCCTGAACTCTGATCAGTTGACCTTTAAAAGACGCACCCCCATGTCAGATGTGGATTTGCTCTCAAACAGCCATCACCAATCTAATTTCTTCAGCTCCTGACTTAATAGTGTTGTATTTAGCCTTCCCACAATTTAGCACTTTAATCAAAGACCAGTCTTATCCTTATCTATAACTATCTTAAAACTTATGGAATTATGGTCACTGTTCTTAAAATGCTCCCCCACTGAAAATTTGATCACCTCGCCACTTTCCTTCCCTAAAACAAGGTCTAGTACAGCCCCTTCCATAGTTGGAGTACCTACATATTGTTTCGAGAAACCCTTCTGAATGCACTAACCAAATTCTGCTCTATTTTAGTCTCTCGTACTTACGGAGTCCCAGTCAATACTTGGGAAGTTAAAACCACCCACTACAACAACCCTGTTGTTTTTGCATCTTTCCATGATCTGCCTGTCCTCTATCTTCCGCTGGCTTTTGGGAGGCCTATTTTATAACCAACTGTTGGGAGACCTATACTATAACATAGTAAAGCTATAACTATAATTTTGATATTTGTAATGATTCTGTCTTTAATTTTTGCATGACCAAGAATAATGATGTCACTTATATATCTTCAAACACAAATAGCAGTTCTTTAATTTAACAATTCTTTGTAGTTATTTAATTAAACTAAGGACCAGAGTTAAACCAAGAAACTACATGCCAATCAGACTAACACAGATGGTGGGATGGTTATGAGAAACCATATAAAGTGACAAAATCAACTTTCATTGAGAAAGGAACAGGTTAATCAAGGAGAGCTAGCACAAGTTGGTTAAAGTAAATGATGTCTGACTAACTTCATTGGATGCTTTCAGGAGGGTATAGGGGATGACCAAGATATTGCTGTAGATTTGTATGTATGGCATTTTGGAAAGCATTCAACAAAATGGCACATAGAGGCTTATTAAGAAGATGGAAGTCCATGAAATTACAAGGAAAGTGGTGGTATGAATATGAAATTGGCTCAGTGACAGGAAGCAATGTGAAATGATGGATAGCTGTTTTAGACTAGGGTTAGCTCAGAGTGGTGTTCTTCATAGCTTAGTTTTGGGTGCATTACTCTTTTGTTTTAGTTTTTATAAATGTTCCATTATCAGGTGTCGGGAGCAGCATTTTGCAGTTTGCAAATGACATGTAACTCAGTAAAATAGTAGATAGCGAGGAGGATCATTTATAAGCTTCACGATGACATGGGACAATGAAATGGACAGAAGTCTGTAAATGAAGCTCAGTGCACAGAAGTCTGAAGTGATACGCTTTGGGAGGTATAATGTCAAAGGCAATGTACATGATACAATTTTGGAAAGTGTTAGTGAACAAAGTGACCTTGACATTCACATTCATGAATTTTTGAAGAAAGAGGATGTGTTGATGAGGTACTTTAAAAAAGCACATAGATTACATGGATTTATAAAGAGGGAAAGAATTCAAAAGCAAAAAAAAAAATGATATGCTAGCAGTTTATTTATCACTGGTTAGGCGTCAAAGAGAGTATTGTGAACAATTCTGGACTCAACTTCAGGAAATGTGGAGACACCTTAGAAAGGGTTCAGAGAAGGTTTTTTTAGGATGCTACCAGGGATGAGGAGCTGCAGCTACAGTATAGGCAGAAATTGAAATATTTTGGACTGTTTTCAGTGAAACAGAGAAAATGTGATCTCATAAAGGCTTTCAAGTTGATAGGTTTTGAAAGGGACAGACATAAAAAGCTGGGATGACGAATGAGGCATTTAGTGTTCCTTCCCTGTCCTCAGGTCTAGCACAAGGATGATGGGTGAATGGCCTTCTGTATTTACTGATTTCAGTGAATAAATTACAAATTGATAAGTACAGAACTTGAAAGGGCTACAAATCTGACTCAAAATCCAAAAATTAGAACTAGTTTTATTGTTGGGACATTACAATGCGTGTGTATCTTATTGTTACCATATATCTACCAATTGGTTCATGTATAAACAGCATCGTAACCCCTATTGTAAACACCTGCAAAACTGATCAATAAAGCAAGGTGTCAAGTGAATACACAAGTACAATTGGAATTGGCTATCAATCCCATCAGTTACAAATATATACATTGTTCAATACTTTAAAACAATGATACTTAGAGCACACCAAACAGATAGAGTGTTTTTTTTAAATATTAGAGTTCTTGTAAAACATAATTGACATAAATATTATTTGCGTCTTATTACCACAAAATCGCCACATCTCCACTTTTTTCATGTGGAAGACAGTGATGTTGTTGCAGTTGTATTTATTATTACTATTGCAGTGTTTCAGCCCCTGAAAAACTAGTGGGAAGAGAGTAGTTAATGCTGAGGCACAATTATACATTGCAATTACTAACCATTGTATGAAAAAAATTGCCACATTCTACAATGTTCATTGTTCTAAATCGGGCATGTTTGTGCAAAGCTACAGCCCCTGCTTTGTGAACAGCACATTAAGAATTGCAGGCACTCCTGGCAGTTTATTTTCACATCCAGATTCTTACATATTTGTCCTCCTCCTTTGGTTTAGTGTGAAATGAACTGTGTTGCCTGGCAACAGCAATTGAGATACCCACACAGAAAAAGAATAAATGCTTTCTAAAGTACTGTCCACTTTGTCCTCCAAACACGCTGAGGTCTGAGGGCAACAAATGGAATGTTAAGAGTTGAGGGAGAAATTTTGCAAAGTTAGATGTTATTATTGCAGCGCATACAAGTCTAGAGACAGATTCTCCTTCGTGCCAGTGGAAATCCTACTCACTCTTGACTTTAGGTTTGTCATTAATTGTTAATTGTCTTAACAATATCTCTATTGACTTTAACATGATGATATTCTGATCAGAAATAATCATTTTCATGTTTGTACCATACATCTTCTTAAATGCAAGTGCAGGACTATAATGAATGAAGTTGGAATTGCAAAATACAAAGATCTTGTCTCATTTCTAGAACACAAGAATTATTTGATCATACTGTGTGATCTGCTGAGAAAAACAAACCTGTTAATATTCTAGTAGCTATCTTGTGATACAATATACCTTCAGGTACAATATTACATTTACCTGTCCTTGTGACTGTGGGTTTGAGACAGTACAATACAACAATGAGGAAAATTACCTCGGTCTCAAAATCCACGTATGAATATAAAATATATATCTGGGAGTGAGTCAAATTTTATAACTGAGTCATGGATTTTTTTTTTGGTCTTCATGTACTACAGCAATTAAATGATATGCCTGTAGGCCTTTGCACGGTAGTTATTATTTTGTGTAAATCTCAACCTTCTCTTGGATACTATGGGTGTCTTCATCACTTTACAGATACATTTATATCCAGGTTCAGTTTTCTGATTTGTGTGAGCATATCAATTACAAGGCATTGTCTTAATTAGACATCTCAAAATCATAATCTGGTTATGTCTTTTATCGATGAATATTCAAATACCAGATTCATGGGAAAACACATCCATGTAAAATGGAGGTGTGTGGAGTGCTCTACCAGGAGAGAGAGAGAGAGAGAGAGAGAGAGAGAGAGAGAGAGAGAGAGAG
>NC_063340.1:876073-888173 GCF_021869965.1 Rhincodon typus | reverse complement strand
GAGAGAGAGAGAGAGAGAGAGAGAGAGAGAGAGAGAGAGAGAGAGAGTCGATAGAGAGAGAGAGCAAGAGAGGGGATATAGAGAGAGAGAGACGGGGTAGAGAGTGAGAGTGGAAGGGGATAGAGAGAGAGAGAGAGGATAGAAAGAGATAGAATAGAGAGGGAGACAAAGGATAGAGAGAGAGAGAGAGAGAGGGAAGGGATAGAGAGAGAGAGAGAGGATAGAGAGAGATAATAGAGAGGGAGAGAGAGGATAGAGAGAGCGAGAGAGGGAATAGAGAGAGAGAGTGAGAGAGAGGGAGAGAGGGGATAGAGAGACAGAGAGAGAGAGAGAGAGTGAAGCTGGCTCAAAGATGTTATTCCAGTACAAATAAACAAACATGAAATTTTTTCCAAAAGCAAAAGGCTAGCTGAAGAAGTCTGAAATAATGACAGAAAACTTATTTGTCTCATCTTAATCTCATCTTCACAGACATTCCCATTTGATTTTTCTTCGTATCACTCTATATTTGTTGAAACCAGTGGTACAGTGGTTAGCAGTGCTGCCTCACAGCGCCAGGGACCCGGGTTTGATTCCACCCTCGGGCAACTGTCTGTGTGGAGTTTGCACATTCTCCCTGTGTCTGTGTGGGTTTCCTCCGGGTGCGCCGGCTTCCTCCCACAGTCCAAAGATGTGCAGGTTAGGGTGGATTGGCCATGGGAAATTGCCCATAGTGTTCAGGGATGTGTAGATTAGGGGGATGGGGATGGGTCTGGGTGGGATGCTCTGAAGTTGGGTGTGGACTTGTAGGGCCTGTTTCCATACTGTAGGGATTCTATGATTATCCCAGTCCTGGTGAAAGCTCACTGAAATATAAGCTCTGTTTCTTTCTCTGCAGATGCTGCCTGATTTGCATTTTCTGTTTTTAGCTCTGATATGCTTGATCACATTTAAACTCATAATAAAGCAAAAAATAAATCAGATGAATGTTGAATTCAATTTAATGTAAAACATGAAATGAACATATAGCAAACCTCAATCATTTCAAAAAATGATTCAAAGGTGTCAAACTCATTCAACTTTCCGCATTTTAGGAATTTTTTGACAATAATTTTATCAAGTACATTCCATGTATCTATGATGCATTGACACAATTTAGTTGTTCGGATTCTCTCATATTTCCATCTTTAGTGAAGGTTTTCATGCCCTATCAATGTCCAATTGCACCACATATTTATTTTATACTGCATTTGAGAGGCTTATTCATATTCACATCCAAAAAATTGAACAATGCTCACGAGACCACTGGGAATAACCGCTGTTAGTTAATCTCACATCTCAACTGCATCTCTATAAGCTGAGTGTTGAACATGTCCCTTATGATAAACTTTCTTCTTTGTGTAGTCCTCCTGGTCATAGATTCCTCAACTTTTTGATCCATTTATTTGAACTATCTTTATCCATCGCAGCGTTTCCCATGAACATCAATAACACATTTCCGAAATTTGTTCGGGAAGAGATTTTCATTTGAATTTGACCCTCGGGTTTAACATCGTGCCATCCTCCACTCAGGACAGAACCACTCTGAGACCCCCATCCTCGTGGCCAGTCACCTTCACAAAGACAGTTTCCTCTCTGCTCTTGGTGACTGCCTTATTTGCTAGCCTGTTGAAAGTTTATTGCCATTTCATCCATATTCCCAAAGCAAACCAATTAATACACATTCTCATCATGTTGAGTGACAAATTGATGTAATTTTATGATTTTATTGTCAAGTTCAGGTGACAGGCTTGGTGAAATGCTGTTTTCTCAGAGACAACTGACTCACATCTTGCATCAATCTTGCATGGTACCTGGTACTGGCCTCGACCTGTCAAACACGTTCATTCCTCACTCCCCTGTAAGTGTAGTTTGATGGCACCTTGGATGATATCATTTCTATTTTGTGACAACTGTTAATCTATTCTGCCACTTCTTCATCCAGGTTAAATTAAGCTAGGCTCTTACTAATGTTTCTCAAAGATATCACCATCTATTATGTGGTACACATTAACCTTGAAAATTGTTTTGGCCATTTCCACTAAATTTTCCCCCTGCTATTTTGAAAGTTTCCTGTGTATGTCTCTTCTTCACTGACAGTCTTCCACCAGCAATGTTACAGCTACGGAGGTAACACTGCATCAAAGCAGTAGGACAGGCCAACTCTAATTGAGGGAATTTACAAGAGTAATTACTTGGAGATCATATACAATTTGGCATACTTTAATTTGTAAACTTGGTTTGGAACTTTTGGTGTTGGGTTTTGTTTTTGCATTGTGAACTGGAGATGCCTTGATTGCCATGAAGAGAGGTAACAAAATTTGTAGGGAATTGGGAAGTTCAGGTTTCATTCACTGATATAGCAAGTGATGGGTTGTTCACACGCACGACACAATTCAAACAGAAAATAATTATGTAGATTGCCTTCTTCCTCATTCCCCTTATCTGACCCTTGTCACATAGCTAGCAACAAGGGATGTGTCCTCATTGTGACATATGCCTGAAAGGCTCACTCCTTTAGAATCACACTCTTATTTTCTATTCACTCCCTGCATTCTTTCCACCAAAGTATATCGCCTCACACTTCTCTATATTAAATTTCATCATTCTACAATGAACTCCGATATCTACCATTATCCTCCTTACACAATGTCCTGTACAGTTCACCTGCAGGGTCTGTGTGTTACAGCCATCGTTAAAGCTATAAGGAGAAGACTAGCTCTCTCTAGTCATTGTCAAATTTGCTAATTCAGGGGGCGTCTGCTATAACATGTATTCCGGCAATGTGAATTGGGGGCTATAATGCAATTGAGGAATAGGGTAATGCTATTTCCAAAATGGGAACTTGTGTTGGCTATAATGCTCCTCATTCTGGATAACACGCCAAGCCATCCTCCCAGCACTGGTGAGCTTTCTGAAAACATCAAAGTGCTATTTCTAACCCCAAAAACAATCTTTGTCCTTCAACCCATGGACCAGAGTTGAAGAGCAGCTTTTAAAGCTTATTATTTAAGGTGCACAGTTAAGAGGCTGAGTGCAGTCAGTGAGGGGGGATAAGGACGGTGTTCTTCAATTTTGGCAGAGCTTTAACATCAAGAATGCAATTACCATTATCATGGAGGCCTGGGGTGATAGCACGAAGGACTATTTGCATGCGGTTTGGCAGAAGCTTCTCCCAGACTTCATTTTTCCCCAAGATTTTGAAACCTTTGAGCCATCAGAGAAGCACCCAAGAATCGAAGAATGTTGTGTTGATCTTGCAAAGCAAGTTAGATTTAAAGTGGAGAGTGAAGATGTTGAAGAGCTGCTTGAGTCCCACTGTGAAGACCTCTCTACAGCTGAGCTACACCAACTTGTCACTGGGGTGGGAGAGGGAGAGGGGCATGGCGGTGTGGGGGTGCGAGCGAAGTGGAAGCCGGAGACAAAGGAGCTGAAATCCAGGATGCAGCACCATGAGAGTTTTCCACTTCTGTTTTGTCTTCTATCTGAAGGGAAATTGAGAAGCAGATGCAGATCTTGGCTGACAACAATTACAATACAGTACGCAGCAGGATAGCAATTCATGGATTAAGATCTCATTTGGCACCTTAGGAACAGCTTCTTCATGAAAGAAGGACAAAGCAGCAAAAACTGAATGTCTTTTTTAAGCCAAACCCAAGAAATTGTTAGAAGACAATAAACCACTGCCATCCACTTCTGGATTAACTATATTTTGTCTCAACCCTGCAAACACAACTGCACCTGGGAGGTGATAATGACGACGACGACGACGACGACGACGACGACGACAACAACAACAACCCGCAGCCCCTGCATTAAACAACAGAACAACCTCAAAACCTCCCTCCCTCCCCCATCAAGTCATCTTGACTTTTTTTTTCCCCCAAAGGTAAGGTATTAAATCTACTCTTATTTCTCTATTAGATATGAATTAAACATTTATTCAAACTGTGCTATCCTTTCTATTAGGCTTGAGTGATTTTGCATGATTTTTTTGGTGGTCTGTCCTTAACCCCACCTTCCCCATAGGTCCCATTATTTCTATAGTGTGATTTACTATAAAACGTGACTATCACATTGTAGCAGATCCCCGGTATTACAATAGGGAACATAGGGTCTTCTGATGCAATGGCATTGTCCCTACATATGGGCCAGAAGGTCCAGGTTCAGGTTCAGGTTCCCATCTACCCCAGAGGTATGTCATTTTACAGGATTAGACAACACAAACATAGGATGGATAACGATGACAATGTGGTAGGTCCTGCCTACCCCGAAACTTCTTAGTCAAAAACCCATCTACTGCTGCCTTGAAAATATTCAGTGACCAATTCAATCTACAGTTCCATCATTACAACAGCAAGCAGATTCTGACATAATTCCAAAATTTGTTTCCCAGACATCTATTCCAAAGTACTGATTGCTACCTTCTGACAAAAAAAAAATCCCTTTTACAATGTGAAAAAACGTGACTTCATTCCCACCCTTACTGTTTCACTATTTCAGATGATCAAATTATTTACAGTTCTACAAAGACCACTCACTCTCCTAGTGAAAAGATATTGGATTTTCCAATTTACTGATCAAAAGTATCGGGCCAGAATTCTAACAACTTGCAGGTCAGAAATAGGATATTCAGCACAACTGAAGACTTCTCCCATCTACATCATTTAAGCCAGGGTCCAGACCCGAAACGTCAGCCTTCCTGCTCCTCTGATGCTGCTTGGCCTGCTGTGTTCCTCCAGCTCTACATTGTGTTATCACAGCCTTCTTACTCTTTTCCTTGGTTTTATCTAGTTTCCCTGAACTGCATCTTTATTATTCAGATCAACTCTTTAGGGAGAAAGGGTGATGTGGTAATGTCACTGGACTAATGATTCCTTTAGGAATAGAAAAAAAAAGGGTCAAAATAAACGTGGTTGGATGATGGTGGATAGGAGATGAATGAGCACCGTCTGCCAGCACTACGACAGCTTGCAAAGAGATTCGAGCTGCAGCTACAGCAGAAATCTAGAGGCTAATGCACTGAAGATACCGGCTTATATCCCACCACAGCAACTGAGGATCTGGAATAAGCTGCTAGTCTCAGTGACGATGAGTGAGACAATTATCACCTATTACTGTAAAACTCCATCTCACTCATGGAAATTCTTCAGGAAAGAACATCTGTCACCCTCCAGAACTAGGAGTCACAGATTAAAGGATATGGACTATGCCATTTAGGACTTAAAAAAATTTCTTCACCTGGGCAGTGATGAGCCCATAGAATTCTTTGCCACAGAAAAAGTAGTTAAAGTCAAAACATTTAATATTAAGAGAGATGTATAGTTCTTAGGGCAAAAAGGGCACAATGAGGAGAAAAAGTGGGAACAGTAGAATTAAAACGATCAGCCACGGTCATTCTGGATAGTGGAGCAGGCTCGAAGGGCAGAATGGCCCACTCTTGCTTCCATTTTCTATGCTTCCTCACAGAGTCTGGACTAAATGTGATTCCAGAACCCAACGTGATGGACTCTGAAATGCTCTCAGACATGAACTGAATGATTAGTTAGGCCAAGAACAATTAGAGATGTACAACAAATGCTGGGTCTTGCCAGTGTTACCAACATCCAAAAAAAAGATTTAAAATAACGCAAATGCACTATGTTTCTACATTCTCAGCCCTCATGAGGAAAGAATTTTGCCCTGAAATCCTTGTAACTTTTGATGACTCTCATTTCTTGTCTTCCCCAGACCTGAAAGCATTTTACCACAGTCTTTAAAAAAAAAAAGAAATTGTGCACTCCCTCAAAACTCTTGGTGCGGGGGGTGGGGGGAAAGAAGAGAAGTCTGTCGGTTTCACATCTTTTCAAGGCTGCAGTCTATTTTCACTCAGCCTTCTGCTCCTCAGTTCAATGTTATTACTGTTCCCAGAAATACTTTACAGCCGTATGTGAACTCTGCTCTCAGACCAAAGGTCAGGAGCAAAACCCAAATTTAAATAATTTCCTGTGACTTTTAAAAACAGCAGAAGTTGGTTACAAGTTCAACGTTTCAGTTGCTGCAATTTGAACTTTGAACAGAGTATTTCAGAAAATGCTCCACATTTTTATTACTACTTTCCAGCTGACAAATAACACATGCACAGTTCACTCAACATAATTTTGCAATAGAACATAACAGCACAGTACAGGCCCTTCGGCCCTCGATGTTGCGCCGACCTGTGAAACCAATCTGAAGCCCATCTAACCTAAACTATTCCATTATCATCCATATGTTTCTCCAATGACCATTTAAATGCCCTTAAAGTGGGCGAGTCTACTATTTTTGCAGGCAGGGCATTCCACGCCCTTACTACTCTGAGTAAAGAACCTACCTCTGACATCTGTCCTATATCTATCACCCCTCAATTTAAAGCTATGTCCCCTCGTGCTAGCCATCACCATCCGAGGAAAAAGGCTCCCACTGTCCACCATGCAATGTGATCATGGCTGATCATTTGACCTAACCCTTCTTCCTGCTTCCTCCCCATGATTTATTCTCTGTGCCGTTGTCAGCGTCATCTCCCACCCATTCCCTCCAGATCACTTATCTGAGCAACTCACCTGGAAATTCTGAATCCGAATCTATTGCAAGGGGATGAAAAATACAAGTCTTGGGCTTCAAGTGCATAGCTCCCTGAAAGTGGCCATGCAAGAAGATAGGGTGGTATGGAAGATGTATGGCATGCTTGCCTTTATTGGGTGGTGAGTTGAGTACCAGAGTTAGGATGTCAAGTTGCAGATTTGTAAGATTTTGGTTAGGCCACACTTAGTACTGCATTCAATTCTGGTCGTCCCATTACAGAAAAGACTGTGGCAGCTTTGGAAAGGGTTCAGAAGAGGTTTAGCAGGATGCTGCCTGGATTAGAGGGCATGAATTATAAAGAGGCTAGAAACACTCCGGTTGTTTTCTCTGGAGGAGTGTGGGGTGGTGGGGGTGCTGAGCGGAGACTTGATAGAAGTCTACAAAATCACAAGATGCATAGATAAAGTTGGTGGTCAGAATCCTTTTCCAACACCCACCACCACCCCTTCACCTCCAAAATTGAAGTGTCTCAAACTAGGGAGCATGCATTTATAAAGGTGACAAGGGAAAGATCAAAAAGGAGGTGTGAGGGGAACGTTCTTTTTCAAAAAAAAAAGTGGTAAGAGTGGAAGGCACTGCTCGTGGCGGAGGAGGAAGATGCAATAGGGATGTTCAAGAGACTTTTGGATGAGCACATGGATATGCAAGGAATGAAGTGATATGGACTAAGGGGAGGCAGAAGGAATTAAAGTCAGTGTCATGTTTGGCACAACATGGGCTAAGAGGCCTGTTCCTGTGTCCTACAGTTCAAGTCATGTCTTGCTACAATTCTGCAGAGCATTAGTGGGAACCATGCCAGAGTACTGTGTCCAGCATGGTCCTGTAAGGTTATTTACCCTAAAAAGTATCTCAAAACCCACCCTTGTTATATACCAAAATATTCCGAATAGTTGCAACATTAACTACTGAGCAGTTATTTCAAAAATAATCAGGAGGCAGTTTTAGTCTAAAACTCACTGGATTTTGTTTTGGGAATTGCCTGTCAGTCATTTAACAAGAAACACTTGAAGGTCAGCTACAGAACTATTTACAAGACAGGATTACAAGTAATCATAGTGATATTAAGCACAATATCTAAACAAGGTAGAGGAGCAAAAATTCTCCATAGATCAACTTGTAGAGTGATGTGTGCAATCTCATTCACATGACTAATTTACTAAGACTGTGCTGGAATGCGGCTAAAATTTTAAACAACCTTTGATAAAGAAAATGGCTGACAAGAGCTCTTTGAATTTAGAGAATGCTGCTCCCTGCTGGCAAGGACATGATCCAGCAGCAGATTCAGTTGGATCAGATTTTCTAACAGGAGCAAAGGCAAACCATAAAAAGCAGACAACACAGGACATCCCCCAGTGCACAATTAAATATCTATTTAATAAATTCAAGTCATCCTATTCCTCCAAAAGCTTCTAATTCAATGCTGACTCAGAAGAGTTGTAATTTACATGGATTGAATTTACCCTCAAAAACACACCAAGGTTTGGGTTATTCTATTCAACTGCAAGGAAATCTGTAATGACAATTGTTTTAATTATTGAAAAACAAGTTCATGTGTCTGAAAGTGTACTTTTATCACTCCTTCAGTATTTGTTAGCAATTTCCCCAAGAATAAAAATACTGAGGCATGTCTCCATTTCACTTTCTGGAGTTGACTTTATTATCCCAGTGCGCACTTCCCTCAACAGCTCTTTATTGTGACTTGAAGAGTCACTCTTGTCCAGTAGGGGGCAGGAGTAAAAGCAGAGGAAGTTGCTGTAAAAGCTCAGCAGGTCTGGTGGCATGTCTGAAGAGAAAAATCAGTTGACTGATCTTTTTTTCTCTTCAGATGCTGCCAGACCTGCAAACTTTTCCAGCAACTACTGTTTTTGCTCCCAATTTACAGCATCTGCAGTTCTTTTGGTTTCCAATAGAGGGGAGTGTGCATTAATAGATACAAGCTGCATTTAAACAGCCCAGGGACCGTCACCTCTGGGCAAGTGTCGTGCACAGCAAGCACCATTTTTCCAGCAGAAACCAAGATTGCAGCAATTCACATTTTCCCTGGAGATGGGCAATCTAACCATCTCCTCTTGATGTTCAATGGCTTTCTTATCACCGAATGCCCCATTAACATTTTATGGTGAATCATAACACTGATCTAGACATGCCATCAATACCTGTGGCTACAATAGCTCAGAGGCTGGGAATTCTGCTGGAACTCACCCCCTGACTCCCCCCAGAGCCCATCATCTTCTTTGTTAGCACCTCAATCAAGGTTTTACAGGCTTCCACCCCAGTTCAATAGCTTCAGGAGATGATTGGCAAGTCCTATGCATGACCAACTATCACATGGGGTGCGATGGTTAAGAGGGTTGATGAGGAGAAAAAAAAAGTAAGAGGGAAAAGATAATGGATTCTTGATGTTTCTGCACTCCTTCAGATGCCTTAACCCACACTTCTGCACACTCAATGTCTTCATGTATAGAGTGCATTCCTAAAGAAATGTTTTCCATTTCAGTCAGCCTTGTTTGTTTACCTGGCTGTCAGGATTTCTAGTCTATTCTGGGGACAAAATAGAATTCAAATCAGATCAACCACAACCTTACTGAGTGACAGAGTAGGCACAATGGGCCGCTGGGGATAAACATCAAAAACTGGCCTTGCTGATATTCATACCATGAAAACTAAACGCAAAAATACTGACTGAATATCCTTAGGAGTTACTTTACGTTAGAACCTCTTACTGAGGTAAGAATATACACGAGTTAATGATGCCATCTTCATCTGCTTTAAAAAGCAATTGTGAATCTTTGACCAGTAGATAAGGAAAGAAATAGAAGGAAAAAGCATCCTCAGTCACTGCTTTATAAAATCAACTGGTTGTCAACATTTACTTGTAAATCAGCAAGTAGCCTGGAAGAAAACTCCCCAAGCATTATTAAAATTCTAATCATCCCTCCTCTGGTAGTCAGTCAGGAGGTACAGGAACAGCTCCAGGAGATTTAGCAATTTCAGAACCAGAGAGCGAGTGAGCTGCAATTGGATGAATCCTCTCTGGCTACACTTAAAAAAAATCAATTGACTTATGCGTATGGAAATTCGTTTGCACATCGTATGCTTTGACTTGCCATAGACATTCGAACACTGTTGTAGTTCCTGTTTGAACAATAATTACTACATGAAACAAATAAACCAAGTCATGAGAGTACTCAGGGAAGTCTTTTGAGAAAGGAGACAGGGATTTGTCCCCAACACAGAATGAGAGACATTCATAATTAAAAGTCCAACAAAATAGATACTGTAAGGAATTGCTGACTTTAATTTTTTTGCATATTGTGTAAACAAAGGTTTTTGACAACTTTCAATTAACAGTTCTACAGGACATTTGGAAGAGAACAGCAAAACAAATTAGCTAAAACATGATTATGTTGAATTCCATGAAACTGGAATGGAATTTGGCCCTTTACAAGTAAAATGTTCTAAATGCAGGCTGGGGTTTCATTTCATATGGGTTGCTCATCTCATAATTAATTTCCTGTCCATTTGGTTCTTCAGGTATTGGTTGAAATTTTGTGAATGATACATAACTGGAAACCCTGTGGGGTACAGTAAACAGTGACTCCTCACTTTCCAACTCATCTGATAATGACAATGGAACCCTTGTAGGCACCACACCTAGATTTATGTCACAAGCTCTGAAGTACTTGTTCTGTGATCTTTTGTATACTACAAAGCACAGAATCAATATCATAGCTGTGAGCAGGAATGCACATATAGCAGAACCAATTAGGATTTCCTGCAAACCAAATGAAGACCAAAAACTAGGATCTGAAAAAGAAAAAAAAACACATTATTTCCAAATCTAGTAGTTTCTTTATTCAGAAGAATTTTATTCTACATCCTTTAACTACACCATGTTAATTAATACATATAAGAACATTTAAGATGACAGGCAGAGTGAACAGGTTACTTTTTACTGACTATTGAGAGCTGTCAAATTTGCATCTAAAAAGGGCAAAATTCCACTCAATATTCTAATGTCCTCCACATTTAAGACAAATCAATAGTTGGAGACCATTGAAACCTTAAACTATCATGCTCTATTTCTGTAAACTAGCTGTAAAATATCCTTTGATCAGAGCTTATTCCTTGTTCCAATTATTAGGGATTGGAATGAGCAGATAAAAAAGGTGTGCAATCCAGGCTCAGGTATTCAGAGAAAAGCAAAACTAAATATACCAGTGTTTTGGAACCAAACACAAGTTAGAACCACAGAAGTTAAAGCCGTATCAAGTAGGGACTCGCTCAGGATTTAAATTCAAGCTTTTGAGTGAATCCAAACTGTTGTAATTTCCTGACCCAACTAGAATCTCAAGACCATGCTTTTAAACCAAGACTTTATGCACTATTTTGGAGAATAGCACTAAACAGACAGTAAATATTTTTAACGTTTGAAAATGTCAGCTGAACTGAAATGCTGGTATAATCCTGCCTTGAACCAGACAATTGAAAGAAAAAAAAAGAAGGGGCTGCTTGGATAGAATTAGGTTGTTTTCAAGATTAGATAAACGCAACTGAAATGTGAGATTGGTGTCAATCTACAGGAAAGGTAATATTTCACTTGTTTATATAACACCTTTTAAATGTAATAGCGAGGATTGTTTTCATCTTATAGTGAAGATGTTTGAAGTGTACATACCCGATTCTGGTGGATCAATACAAACTCGACCGTGTCCCAACAAACGATCTTCAAAATCACCTTCACACAGGCAGAAATAGGAGCCAACAGTATTCAGACATTTTGCTTCCTTGCCACATGCTCCAATTTCAGATTGACATTCATCAACATCTGCAAGAGTCAAAACAGTGAGGATTTCCAAGCCGTTGAGTGAACAAAGGCAGGAGCATGTCATCTGTGGTCCTTCAATCCCTCACAAATCAAATTTAATGGATAAAGAAAGTGTTTTCCCTTAAAAGGGCTACAGCTTTTGCCTTTCAACATCTGTTTTCAAAACTAAGTCCCACCTTGAATGCTAATAACACTGACAGAACCAGCCATTGAAGCCAAATGATCTGCTCCCATGCATTACAAGAGAAAATCAGAGAGAGTGAGCAATTCTGATTAAAGAACAGAACCTGCTGTTGTACTGTAGGGAGAACAGTCACTGCAGAAGCCATGGACACTGGAATGTCTGTTTGTTGTAACAGAAATGGACCTCAATCCACAGTAGATTAGCTGAGCAAAGCTATTTAAAATTTGCCAAAGCTCCAGTTGGTAATGGAATCAGAGGTAGTAGGAACTGCAGATGCTGGAGAATCCGAGACAACAAGGTGCAGAGCTGGATGAACACAGCAGGCCAAGCAGCATCAGAGGAGCAAAAAAGGCTGACGTTTCGGGCCTAGACCCTTCATCAGAAATGGGTGAGGGGGAGGGGGTTCTGAAATAAATAGGGAGAGAGGGGGAGGGGGATAGAAGATGGATAGAGGAGAGGATAGGTGG
>NC_063340.1:856277-875673 GCF_021869965.1 Rhincodon typus | reverse complement strand
CCTGCAACCGCAGGAAGTGCTACACCTGCCCCCATACCTCCTCCCTCACCCCCATCCCAGGCCCCAAGAAGACTTTCCACAATCAAGCATATGTTCACCTGCACATCTGCCAATGTGGTATACTGCATCTGCTGTACCCGTTGTGGCCTCCTCTACACCGGGGAAACCAAGCGGAGGCTCGGGGACCGTTTTGCAGAACACCCACGCTTGGTTCGCAATAAACAACTGCACCTCCCAGTCGCGAACCATTTCAACTCCCCCTCCCATTCCTCAGATGACACGTCTATCCTGGGCCTCCTGCAGTGCCACAACGACGCCACCCGAAGGTTGCAGGAACAGCACCTCATATTCCGCTTGGGAACCCTGCAGCGGTCCAATGGTATCAATGTGGATTTCACAAGTTTCAAAATCTCCCCTCCCCCCACCGCATCCCAAAACCAGCCCAGCTCGGCCCCGCCTCCCTAACCGGTTCTTCCTCCCACCTCAAGCTGCATCCACATCTCCTACCTACTAACCTCATCCTGCCCCCTTGACTTGTCCGTCCTCCCTGGACTGACCTATCCCCTCCCTAACTCCCCACCTACACTCACCTTTACTGGCTCCATCCCCGCCTCTTTGACCTGTCCGTTTCCTCTCCACCTATCTTCTCCTCTAACCATCTTCTATCCGCCACCCCCTCTCTCCCTATTTATTTCAGAACCCCCTCCCCCTCTCCCATTTCTGATGAAGGGTCTAGGCCTGAAACGTCAGCCTTTTTGCTCCTATGATGCTGCTTGGCCTGCTGTGTTCATCCAGCTGGTAATGCCTGAATTTGTTGAGAACGTGTTTCTCCCAGTCATTCCTACAGCTTCTACATGGACCTGTCACTGCTGGAGACCTGGTGAGCATGGGGAGTGCTCCAGGACATGATATACAAAGGTTGTGAACCAGTATAATATGGCCAGGTGATTGAACTGATCCTGGCTGAACATATATACCCTGAACACCAACATGGTTTCAGAACTGGAAGGTCTGCAATTGACATGATCTCCTCTGTACAGCAGCTGTAAGAGAAATGTGGTGAACAAGGAGCCTTGCTCATCGGAAATTCAAAACACAAAAAAAAAGTTAAAACCATAGAAAAGTTACAGAACAGAAATGAGGCCATTCAACCCATCGTGCCTGTGCTAGCTGAGTAAGCTAGCCATGCATTTTGTTCTTACTTTAGAGATCCTGATCTGGAACATTGGATGTTACATCACCTCAGGTGAAAATTCCTCTTAGATAAATTGGAGATTTCCACATAAGCCATAAGACCAGGCAGTAAATTCCAGACACCTATCACCTTGGTTAAAATAAAGCTTTTCCCATGATTCCTCTAAACATTCTAGCAATCATCTTAAAATGTGTCTTCCCCACCCCCCACCACGCTGCCACCGCCATCCTGATAACAGACTTCTCCAAGGGGAAGAAATAGGTCTTCCCTTTCTACCCTTTGGAAGCCCCTCATTATTTTGAACACCAATTACCTGTCAATCTTCTCTGTTCCAAAGGAAACAAACCCAGCCTCTTCGGTTTTAGCTCGGAACAATTTTCAAGACTGACAAAATCCTTGTAAGTCTCCTCTGTACGGGAGGTAGATAAATGCTCAAGAGTGAATGCAACCAACAGAACTGTACACAAAGCTCGAGCTGTTTCCAAACCAGTCAAATATAGTCCTAGCATTACATCCCTGCTATTGAAAGTCAATAATCTCACCCGATAAAGGAAAGAACCCTCCTTCTCTGTCGCACATGTTCTGATGCGGCCAACTTCAACAAGGGAGCCTCCGAAAATGTCTATGTTCTTCCTCGACCGAGGATTCCCCAGCCCTGTTGTCGACAGGGCTCTCAACTGGGTACAACTTGTCTCGCACGCTTCCACCCTCAATCCTTCACTTCCCTCCCGCAATAGTGATAGGGTTCCTCTTATCCTTACCTATCATCCACCATTTCCACCTCCTCCAGCAAGATGCCACCACCAGACACATATTCCCCTACCCTCCCCTCCCTTGTCCGCCTTCCACAGGGAAGGTTCTCTCCAGGTCATGCTGGTCTGCTCTTCCTCCTCCGTCCCCACAAACACCTCATGGGACCTGTAACAGGAGGTTTAACACTTGCCCATTTACCTCTAACCTCCTCAGTATCTAAGGGACCAAACATACCTTCCAGCTGAAGCAAACTTTACCTGCACTTCCCACAATCTAACCTACTGTATTCGTTGCTCACAATGTAGTCTCCTCTAGATTGGGGAAACAAAACTCCTCTGGGTGACCACTTCGTGGAACATCTACGTTCTGTTCACAAAAAAAAAAAAACTTCCAGTTCCCTTAACACACCCCCCTGTTCTCTGGCCAACATCTGTCTCAGGCTTGCTATAGTGTTCCAGTGAAGCTCAGCACAAGCCAAGAAAATGACTGTTTGGGGACCCTGCAGCCCTCCAGACTTTAGAGTTCAATAATTTTAGGGCCTAATCTCTCCCATGTCCCAGCACCCTATCCCACACACCAAGCCTTGTTATCACAGTGACTAACAACAGGTGGTGTGTAATAGCAGGCTAACAGCCCCCATTAACAACTATTCACCCTCCCAGCCTGATTGTTATCCATTCCTTCAACTGTTCAACTGTCCAACTGTTCGTCTCTTTGGGATCTATCCCCACCTATTGTTTACTCCTTACCCACTCCCAACCTAACTTCGGCACATAAACCAACACTTTCCAAGCTACCATCAGTGCTGAGGAAGGGTCACTGGACCTGAAACGTTAACTGATTTCTCTTCACAGATGTTGCCAGACCTGCTGAGCTTTGCCAGCAGTAGGTTTTTGTTTGCTTTACAGCATCCACTGTTCTTTCAGTTTCTAGTGAGGAAAGAATCCCACATGTCTTTATCACCTTTTGTACACATTCTGCTCCCTTCAAAAAAGGAGCTGTGATCATGCATTCAAAATCTGACTTCCTCTACCTACCTCAATACCATCCCAGTTTACTGGGTATTCCTTTGCTTGCCTTCCCCAAATGTACAGCCTCGCACAGACTCCACTCAACCATTGTCAACTGCAGGATGATGCTAGGCATCCTCTTCACTAACTACCACCTGGCCATCTCTGGTCATCCACAATTTCCCCAATTATGAATTCAAGTCTAAAATCGTTAATAGATACACAATCTATTTATTCATCCAAGTCTTAATAAATAGCAAAGAATTCAAAACCAAAACACCATTTGAAAAATCATTGGAAGCTATTTTCCATTTACAAAGACATCCACTGTTTCAGGTCAGAACCACGACTGCTCCCCACATTCTCCTACATTTCACAAACTTTGCCCCCCCACCAAGCAGTCTTCCTTGTGGGACCTCATCAAATGCCTTAGGAAAACCCATTTAGATAACATGCACTGAAATAACCCCAATCCTCCTTGTTATTTCTTCAAAAGATTCAATTAAGTAATGAGACATTACCAGCCCTTAAAATCCCATTATCTGATTAATCTGTGCCTTTTGAAGGCACAGTTAATCTTACCCATCGGGCAGGTCAGTCCGAATGACTATTTGGCCCACCCATTTACCCTTTGTTGAATGAAGGCACTTTTGCAGGCTTCCAATTCCTTGGAGTCTTGTTTGTATCTAGTGGGGATTGGACTCAAAAGCACTTAGCTCCTCCATGATTTCCTTCAATAGTCTGGGTCAGCCAACCCTTGAGATTTAATCCATCTTCAAGGGGGTCAGTCCCTTTAGTACATCCCTTCTCCTTATGGAAGGCAAATGTCATGATCCAGGATGTTTCTACCAGTGATGTTAATGTGGTGATGGAAGTTATTGAGAACTTCCTACATCTCTGCTCCACAAACCACCACCAGGTTTAAATTTTTTTAATAGTATTTATTTTTCTAAATCAACTTGTTCAGAGAGGTTATTATACACCTCTGGAGCAAGTGGGACCTGAACATGGATCTCAGTCCAGGGGTAGGGACACTAGCACTGCATCACAAGAGGGCCTTATCACTGGATGCTGAAATAGAGGGGGTAGTGCAGGCTTTGTATTGTGGGAGAGGTCCAAGTTGTGGAATAATCGGACAAGAGCACTAAACTGTGAATCAAAGTAATGTGCATGCTCAGTCCACAAAACGTCCGCTACAGTGCCAAAAGCTGAAAAAACACTGTAGACAGAAGAAAAGACTCAACAGTTTCCACTTTCACAGACTGCTGTATCCTCAGCATCTTTCATCACGACACTATCAACAACTCCTATCCTGACGTGCGCTTCTTCCATCAACCTGCACTCTTGCTGAGCCAATACCACCTGCACTAGTTCAACTAGTTTCACTGGATGGGTGATTGCAGTACTCTCAGTATCAGGCTATGAATTGGCCACTGAGTTACCATCCGCAACTCCACTACAAGGCAGCTTACAAGCATAAGCTGTAGTGACAACTGAGAGATAATTGAAGGCCATCTGGAAGAGCATTGGGAGGTAAAAGGTAAAACAGAAGCAGAAGTCCCAGCTTTTAAGTACCCAGAGAAAACAGAAGCCAAAAACAAAACATGCACCTTTTCATCCATTGTGTAGATATTGTCAGAGCACAGCAAAACTTCAGCTACACCAGTATTTAACACCAAGTAAGTGACCACAGTACAACAGATAGGAGACCACAACCCACTCTGCTTTAGCATTCATAAGAGATACTGTACATCTACAATACAGATGCAGAAAATGTTAGTATGTTACAAACTTTACATACCAAAATGAATAAAGTGCAGACAAACCACTGAATGGCAGGTTAGACAAAAATGATTCAAAGCTAAGTCAAGTTTGTCAAACACTGCAAAATGAATAAATTCTTGATGTAAAGATTATTTCCATGTACTTTGCAAATGACCACTGCTTGTGGAACACAAATCATTGACAAATATTTGCAGAACAAAACAGAGCCAGTGTTCAATGGCTTATTGTTGCTTTTACTCCAGATCCTAGAGACTTGTTTTGTTTCATCTGAGAATTATAAACACACATGGATCCAAAATGTTACTAAGGCTACCTTGAAACACAGGAATATCAGATTGATGAGTGGTTTCGCTTAGAAAACATGATTCAAAAGGAAAAAAGGCAGTCGAAACAGTGAACACAAGAACAAGTAACATACTTTGTTTAAAAACCAGTACTGCAAACAGGGTATGAATGCGTAGGTGTGTGGGCACGGGACAACTCTTTGGATTTATTGAAACTTTTCCACAATTTCCCTTAGTGGGATTGTGAATTCACAACCTTTCGGGTGTTAGCCTGAGGTGGAGGCAGCAACAAGAAATTGGCTCCTTCCAGCGAGCCATTTGATATTTGCAGGCTGAGACCCCAGACCAAAAAGACTAAGATCTGGACATTTTCCCCTTTGGCCCTTGTTTTGAATTTTAATTTTTATATTATGGTTTTGTAACAAAGATGGCATCAGTGAATGGCAACTTTGTTCACTTTTCATTGTGCTCCTGTGTTCCTATACTGAAGTACGTGTAACTAAAGAATTAGCATTTAAAACAAGCTGGGAAAAGGCAATTCAGCCCCTTGAGTCTGCTCCACTAAAGATCATGGCTGATCTCATCTTCACCTCAATACCACTTTCCTGCCAACTCTCCATATCCCTTCAACCTGTTACTAACTGGAGAATGAGAAAAGACATTTTTTAGTGGTATTGTTATTCCCTTGGCATTAAGCTCTAGTATTGCTGATGGGACCTGAAGTGAGGAATGCAGTTATACTAAATATCAAAAAGGGGACAATTTGCATTGATTGAGCAGACGAGCTGGTTGGCAAAAGGTGTCAAGGTAGTGTCATGGAAAATGCACCAGGGAACAGTTGTCCCAAGCTTTTGTTTAATGCAGTAGATTTGTGCAATGCCTAAACAAATTCCTTTTGCAGGAAACTGGGGCCTGCACACGAATACAAAGAACTTCTAAAATGAAGATTACCCAATGGGAGTTATGTTAAAAAAAGTTAGGGCAGTCAGGTTCAACTCGTAGACTTCAGCTAAATTCTTCCATTCACACTTTATGACGAGCAACAAAAGGTGTTGCATTTATTGGAATAAATGCAATTTCTCGGTTGTGGGAATTCCAAAACAGGAAACTGCATTGTGATAGCACTCAGAGGATGCATTTGATTTTTAAGACATTTCAGATCTCAATATTAATGCACTGCAAAAAAAAAAAAAAAAAACAAAATAGTTCATTTCCAGGATACATGAACATCATCTTTCACAAAGAGTAAAGCCATTGGAAATGCAGTCACAAGATAACAGGAATTTTCCATTCAATTATTCCAGTGATCAGGAACTAAACAAGGTTCTATATCCACATTCAGTGGCACTATGCCAGAAGGAGAGCCAGCTACACAAACACCAACATAAAAACATTGTTTCATTGTAAAACATTTCTACTTGATGAGCTGAATGGCCTACTTTTGCTCCTGCAACTTATAGTTTATGGTTTATATGCTGGATGGCTCACATCCATTTGAAGGAGGTTTTTAAGAAATTGCATCAATTTCAAATAAATGGCATAACATTAGCCTTATTTTTGAACTCATTCCTTCAGTTCCAAACCAGACAAAAAACATACATGGTGATAAGTTAGCAGCTTGAAAATGGGACTTTGAAAGGTCCCTACTAAAAAAAAACATGCATTAAATGTCCTTATTGTGGACAGAGTTTGACCTATTGAAGCAGGAGAGCAGTGCTAGTTCTCTCAAATGCAGATTGAAATCTGTACAATAATAGCATTTATGATAAAATTTCAACAGGGTTAATCCTTTAGCCATTCGATCATTCAACTGGAGGCTGAAAAACTGGAATTCCTTCAGTTACCTCCAACTAAAACCCAAGACAAGTAGACTCTTCCATTCCTTAGGTTTACCACCGACTTGTTCACCAACTTATTCAAGTGAATCTGTAGTGAGTGGGAGATGTTCTCTCCATTGACACCAAAGTAAAGCTGATAATCAAAGGCAAGACCTGAAGAATTTATCCTGCAAGAAAAGAAACTTATGATAAAACTGTTACTACATACTGTACACGGTGACTACTTCTTGCAGAGATCCAAATCAATGTAGTTGTCAGTGATTGGCATAACAGCCCGACATGAACAGCTCCATTATGTGATGTCTGGTTAGAAGTTAGTTTAATATAACACACTTCTAGCACAAATATTTTACATCTGATTTTTCAAACTACAAGACAGAATTTTAACAGCATCCTTTCCAAGATCAGTGATCACTTCTTCCTGAAATAAATTGCTCCTTTTTTCACTCACGGGATGTGAGCATTGCTAGCTGGCCAGCATTTTACTGCCTATCCAACAGGAAACTGTCCAATTGGATCAGCTTAGGGTAACAATGAGTAGATTAGATATGGACCAATTGTCTTTAAAAAGTAAAACTAATCCCTGAACAGAGCAGCCTTTCGCATTGTACTACTTTCCAGAAGTTTCTTTCTGGGCACCGCGAGTGAGGGAGGGGCTTGTGCTTCCAGCTGGATGTAAATTTCACAAGTGTTAATTAGCAAAATTATTTTGCTAAACACTCACAGAATGGGTGTACCTAACCTAGACAGTAAATGCTCTCTGACAGAGAAGGTAATACAGCATCCACAAAGAGCTCAAGTTTTAAAAAAAATGAAGAGAGGATAAGGGTCTGTGTTGACTTGATGGGGGTGTGGGGAAGAGAGAGAAACAGTCAGGAGAAGAGTTACTCACCACAATATTCCTAGCCTCTCACCTGCTCTTGTTTATGTGGCAAGTGCAGGCAAGTTTCTGGTTAATAGTAACCCCAAAAGATGTTAACAGCTGTTGATAGCGCCAGGTGGTGGTGGTTTCAGTGATTATTGCAATACCACTGCATGTCAAAAGGGCAGTGATAATGTTGTCTCTTATTGGTGATGCCCATAGCCTGGCATTTGTGTGGCATGAATATTTCTTGCCAATCATCAGCCCAAGCCTGAATATTGTCCAGATCTTGTTGTAGTTGAAC
The DNA here is from genome assembly GCF_021869965.1 of Rhincodon typus. NCBI lineage: Eukaryota > Metazoa > Chordata > Chondrichthyes > Orectolobiformes > Rhincodontidae > Rhincodon > Rhincodon typus. The sequence goes on along the minus strand of NC_063340.1, from coordinate 867,642 downwards.
TAATATTGAAGCAGTCTTGAGGAATCACAAATGGTGCTGAACATTGCACAAACATCCCCACTTCTGACCTTATGATGGAGAGAAGTCATTGATGAAGCAGATGGTGGTGGGGTCTAGGACAACATGTGGAACTCTTGCAATAATATCTTGAAGTGGAGCTGACTGACCAACATCCAATCACCTTCCTACATACCAGACACAATTCCAACCCGAGGAGAGTTTGCACCCCCACCCACCCGATTCCAGGTTTTGCTAGGGCTCCTTAGTCCAACACTCAGCCCTTGACATCAAGGCTGCATATGACTGTTACACTCACCTCGCTAATTCAGCTCTTTTGTCCATGCTTAAACCAAAGGCTATAAATGAGAATGGGAGCAGGAATGGTCCTGGCAAAACCCAAACTAGGTGTCAGTGAGCAGGTTCTGCTTCATATCACTTGATCGCACTTTCCATTATTCTACTGATAATGAGCAGACTGATCAGGCACTAACTGGTTACGTTGATGTGCCCTGCTTTGTGTGTACCGGGCATACCTGGGCAGTTTTCCACATTGTCAGATGCCAATGTTGTAGCTGTACTGGAACAGCTTGGCTAAGGGAGCAGCAAGTTCTGGAACACACAATTTAGATATTAATTTAGATAAATGCGAGGTGCTGCATTTTGGTAAGGCAAATCAGGGCAGGACTTGTACTTAACAGTAGGGTCCTAGAGAGTGTTGCCGAACAGAGACCTTGGGGTGCAAATCCATAGTTCCTTGAAAAGTGGAGTCCCAAGTTGACAGGATGGTGAAGGCAGTGTTTTGGAACCCCTGCCTTTATTGGTCAGTGCATTAAGTATAGGAGTTGGGAGGTCATGTTGTGGCTATACAGGGCACTGGTGAGCCACTCTTGGAATAGTGCGTTCAATTCTGGTCTGCCTGCTATATGAAAGATGTGAAACTTGAAAGGGTTCAGAAAAGATTTAAGGATGTTGCCAGGTTTGGAGCAATAGGCAGAGGCTGAATAGACTGGGATTATTTTCCGTGGAGTGTCAGAGGCTGAGGGGTGACCTTATAGAAGCTCAAAATCATGAGGGGCATGGATAGGGTGAACAGTCAATGTCTTTTCTCTAAGCTGGGAGGAGTTCAAACACTAGAGGGTGTTTTTGTTTTAAAAAGGAGTGGGGTGAAAGTTTAAGAAAAGGATATGGGGCAACTCAAAGAAAGCAGAGTGAGTCATGTGGCACAAACTACCAGAGGAAGTGGAGAATGCAGGTACAGTTACAACATTTAAAAGACATTTGGATAAGTTCGTGAATAGGAAGGGTTCAGGGTGGAGGTGGATACGGACCAGAACACAGGTAAAACAAAAAACTAGTTTAGTTTGGGAACATGGTTAGCATAGACTAGTTGGACAGAAGGGTCTGTTTGCATGCTGTATGATTCTATAACTATGATTCCTGGGATAAAAGGGGCTCTCTTAGCAAAGTTAAAGCAAATCCATTTGACGTTTAGAAGGATGGGAGGCCACCAAATACAAGATTGAGAAGATTGGACAGCATGGATTCTGGAAGAACATTTTCTCTTGCAGGAGAGAACAGAACTTGAAGGTCAGAGTTGTAGATGAGAGAGTCTTAATTTGTTAAAAAAATTTAGAGATGAGGAGCCACTTCAGTCTTAGAAGATTGTTACTCTGCAGAATTCTGTCGACCACAGAGCAGAGAAAGTGAGTTCGCTGAACTCATTCAGCAAGTTAAAGATTTTGGATTGGGGAGTAAAAGGACAAGGAGTTTAGAACAAAAAAACAAAAAAAGGGTGGACACAGTCAGAAGGGAATCAAGGCCACCAATTGAATAAGTCATGATCAAACAGTAGGGTAGGGTCAAGAGACCAAATGGCCTACACCTGATCCCAATGCTTACGTTAATCAGGAACTGAACTTGGCTCTGATTTGCAAGTATTGGCAGCTCGGAGCTATTCATAAAGTGACAGACATTGCTTGATTTTTGGTAAAAGCAGACAGTGCCGAGCCACTGATTTACAAAATGTAATAAATGTGTCTTGGTCAAAGTTGTTTAAAAAAAGGTGTTAACAGTTGAATTTCATAACCTTCGTAATCACTGCAAAGTGTAAAATGGTGGCTTAACTATTGTCTTATTTTTGAAGGAGTTGATCCATGTAACATTTAGTTACACATTTCAATTTATTTTTATAAAAGCCAAGGAGATACAACGAGAACAGGAAGAGATAGCAAGAACTGCAGATGTTGGAGTCAGAGTCAACACAGTGTGGAACTGGAGGAACACAGCAGGTCAGGCAGCAGAGGAGCAGAAGAGCAGGAAAGCTGACTTTTGGGTCTGGACCCTTCTTCAGAAATGGGGAATGGACAGTACAATACTGGTTTCACTCAATGCATATATCCTTTCACTATCTTTATAATTCTTTTAAGATCTCATACTAATTTCAAATTTCCCTAGTCCTGATGGAGGCTCCCGACCCGAAGCGTCAACTTTCCTGTTCCTCTGCTGCCTGGCCTGCTGGTGTTCCTCCAGCTCCACACTTATCTTGAACAAGGACAGGAAGCCTCTTTACAGTAGGCCTAGAGAGAAGGAGAAAGTAATAGCACTCCAAGATTGGGTGGCAAGAACTGTACTTTAGGCAAAACAACTGGCAACCCAACAGTAAATAACAAATTTTTATAGCACCTTTAATGCAATGCAAGGTCCCAAAGTGCTTCATAGAAGCACCATAAAACAACAGCCACACAAGTCAGATAAGCAAAAACCTGCAGAGTTGACTTTAAAAGGAGTATCTTGAAGCCAACATAAAAGCTTAGTCAGTCAGAGGGAGAGATTTCCAGAGCTTATGGCCCAGGCAGCTAAAAGGACATTCAACATTATTAAAGTAAGAGTTGGATCACTGCTTTAATTCCGTCCTATTGAGAAAAAAAAGAGGGCTGTAGGGAAGGAGGATTACTGAGCTGGGCAGAGGTGATGAATACCCACCAGTGGATCCAGGACTCTCAGCATGAAAAGTTTGTAACTAAACAAAAGCTTTGAAGCAATGGTTTCCATTTGGTCTCTGGAAGCATTTCTGGGTTTACTTTTATAAATATCAGGGCTGCATCAATATAGACGTATTTCACTGTGCCCTTATTGGACAAAATATATGGATGCTTTCATAGTTTGTTTAGTAAAAACTAAAAAGTGCTTCAGCACGAAGAATGCAAATATATTCTGTTTGAAAGCTTTGCCTCAAGTACCATGATCTTATGAAATGACTGTCCATTTGCAGCCATGAGTCTCCTCAAATTTATCCAAGAATTCCAAATTCACCCAGAACACGTGGCTTTACAAGGGAGGTTAGTGTGCAAAATAGTTAACTGATACATTATCTAGTTTCTGGGAAGAATGGAACTAATCAATGTAAAAGGAGTGATTAGATGCAACATAAGAGTGTTTTTCATTCTGCTGGACCTATTCTCAAAACAGAGCTTCCCAGTTGCTCAGTTATAAACGAATGCCAATTTATTACTCCGCTTAGAAAACAAACAAATATTTTATGCAAAGTTGTAAATCTATTTTTCAGTGCAGCTCAATTCACATTTCATCAGATACAATCTTGTTCAGTTCTAAGTAGCTTGTCCTCATCATTTATTGCACACGTGCAGTTTTACCTTTGAACTCCTCGAAGGAGGATTTTTTTAAGTGGCGGAGAAAACGATGCCAGAGTGTCTGTTATCTGTTTAAAATTTTAAAAAAAGACAGAAGATTAAAAAGAAACGTTAAAAAAATGTTTGTCCTGTTCCACAGTTGGAAGTGTGCAAGAGGGAAGTTTATGGGATGACTCAATAGTCTCAAGTTCTTACCAGAGCCTTAACCGATTGTAGAATTCTCGTCTTTAAATGCTGAAGGTTCTTGTAAACAACATTTACCAATTCAATTCCAGCAGATACCGCCAATAAGTGACCTGCATATTTTTAAAAAAATTCTTTTTTAAAAATCCAGACCATCATGGAGGGAGACAAATCAATTGCAAAATTTCCCTGTTTCACCATCCCCGTAACAGTTTGATTCACATTCGTTGTCCTCAGTCATTATTCCAAAGATCCTCTAACACAGGAAATGCAGAGGCCAGAGCTTCCCAATAAAAAGCATTTTAAGTGGGCCAACTTAAATTTGTGGGTCTCTCCAAAATACCTCATTCACCATTTCTCTAGTCATCTTAATCAGTCGGCACGATCTGAATATTATACAAAACAACCAATGGCATTAGGTTTAGTGAGTTAGACAGTTAGTCGCCCTTAAGTTACATAAAGTGACATGATCTGTTCCAAAAGGTCAATTCTAGACAGACTAATTTGAAGAGAAATTTTAAAATTTAGCTAAGATATAGATCAAAAGCACAATTTTACACTAGATTGACCTACAATATGAAGTAGACATCAGGGTATTTAATATTGAAGGAGTATTGTCAAGAAGTTAGAGAATATTTACAAGTGCAATTAAACCCTTTTTCAATAAATAAATAAATAAATAAATAAATAAATAAATAAATAAATAAATAAAATCAATGTACAAAGACAAGCCAACTGCTATTAAACCAAAAAAGGACACCAAGGGCAAAAATTGCACAGGGCTCCCAAAAGATTTTGTCCAATGTTTTTTTTACCCCCTCTCCCCATTAAAAGGCACTTTTAATATTTAAACTTTGAATTTTTTTATTCAACACTATCGGAAGTTTGTCACAAAAAAAAAAAAAAAACAGGCCAATGCATCAATGACTCTGTTGCAGTGATCCTCCAACGTTTAGGTTGTGGGAAGCTAAGCAGTTACCAGGAAAACAGTCCAAATCAAGAGGAGAGGGATAATAGATGGTTTGAGTGAAATTTGTCAAGGAAAATTGAACTAGCCATTAAAGTTCAAAAAAATGTTTATAGTTGGTAATGTGTCATATCAATACTGCAGTTTTGAACCATTTTGAAATAAAAGCCAAAAACCTGAAACATGGCATCTATGGGCAGAAACAAGTCAGATCTATTGGCTACTTCCATCATTTAAAAAACACATTCTAGTTGTCAAGTATTTGCTGGAATTAGAAACCATAGACAATCGCTTCTTTCATATCCCAGTAGTAAATCCTGAACAGTATGTGTTCTAGAGTTTAAAAGTGTACATATCCTTAATTTTAAACTCTAACAACTTATTAAAAAAAGAAGTGTCACAAAAAAATACACAATTATTAAAACTCAGCATTTTGTCCCACTGAAACAATCACTCACCAATATCCTCATGTAGTTTTGGTGCTAGTGTTGTCCATGTTGGTGTCTGCAAAATGGTGGTGGATGGATCCACTGGGTAAGCAGCATCCAGAAGGCTGGTTCCATCAATCTGTTTGGTAGTAACTTCTGCAGCCCATTGGGTGGCATCAAGAGGGAGGCTAGAACTCCACACACTGTATGTTTGCTGGTCTCCATCATAAATCAGAGACTCCTTTCCAGTCACCACACTGGAATTTGCTGTAGAAGAAGTTATGTCTACATGGGTTGGTACAATCAGTTGAAGTTCCATTTTGTGGGTTTGATGTACAGTCTGAACAAAACCATCACTATACAAATTCTGGCTTTCAGACTTTGTCCCTAAGTCACTGTACAATGAAGGAGTTAGCAACATCCCATCCAAACTGGTCAATGCAGATTCACTCAATTTATCATTGGCAGGTCCAGTTGTGCTTTTAGGGTCACAGAGCACCCTGTGTTTGATTTCATTCGGTATGTGGGTATATGATGAGATTTCTAACAAACGTGTCCTTTGGTACTCCAAGTCTTCATATGCAATGTTACAAATGGTCATCTGACTGAGGACCTCATCCTCAGACAGGACACCACTGTTTTGCTTTTCTCCCTTTTCTTCTGTAAGGAGAAGCCAATTTAACAGGCTTGTGATCATTCCATCAGAACACATAGAATTCCCCCAATACTTCCTCTGGGGTGTTTGAACAGGTTGGGTAGTTCTGTGGATAATATTATTTGCAGGGTTAATGGCTGGATGCTTGGAATTGGAGATATAGTTCCTAGGATCAGAATCAGAGCTCAGCTTTACTCTGCTTCTAGAATGATTTCCATCTCGTGGTTTCAGGAGTGTGTCAGTTGGGAAGAAATTCCGTGTAGGATTTACTTCCCCCAGAAAGGGGCTTACAGGAAGAGACCAGAATCCTGAAGAAGCCGAGTAGCTGATTTGCCACTGACATGGAGCAAAATGGCCCAATTTGTCAAACTTACAAATAACTGGATTCCTTTTAATCCTGGAAGGTTGTGGAATATCCCCATTGTGTTGGACTTGAGAATTTAGCCATTCAGAAGTGGCTGTGCACATCTGTAGACTTCTGGTTGGTTTCAGAGGTGATGCTCCAGGTAAGTCAGGCTGAGCCCCTGAAGGCCTCACTAGGCCAGAGGGTGTTGTGAAGTGCGCTGCAGTAAAGAGAGGCTGTGGGTAGGTGGTGTAGGGTGCCTGGGGGCCTGCAGTGTTCCCCAGATGAATATCTGAAAGGCCTGCTGCCTGGTTTTTGATAGAGAGGCTTTCACTCCTTGTAGCAGGTGCTGACAATTGGGGAATGAGCTGGGAATTAGTGGCTGGCCATTCTCTCCCAGGATGCTGCTGCAAAGCAGGTTCCGCTGCTTCAGCCTGGAACAGGTTCTTTGCGTGAATCCTCTGCTGTGTCTCATGAACCACATCCATTTGCTGGAATCTTTTGAAAGACGCTGGTGATGGTAGCCCCAGATTCAGTCGAGGTTTTTGATGCTGATGTTTCACATGGAAATGTCTGGGAGAGCGAGTAGGTCCTCCTTCCAGAGGGAGGATGAGGCTTACCACTGAGGGACCAACAAGAAGGTCATGACAAGGTTGATTCAAAACAGGCTCTTAAACACAAGAGCACATGCAAATTGCTCATCAACAATTGGACCCACATTCTGGTTATAGTGCACCCAGGACAAGCCCCTTAAAATGTGGAGCTCTCCATCTCCATTGGCCTTTAGCGTGGACCACCTACACCAGAGATCCTTTTTTGAGGTGGGTGGAGGTTTGGATAAACTGGGAGAAAAACCCATCACCAGAAGTACCTCTGAAAGTAATAGGTCAGCTCCTCACTGGAGAAAATCTCAGTGGAGAGGCCCTACTTTTCTGAAAGGAAATTTTTAAACAGTAGTTTGTTAAGCAATGCACACAGAGTGGAGCAATATCTCATTGGAAATACACTACTTCAACCTTAGTATCAAGAAACAGGCCCCATCAGGTTAGAAAATAGAGTAAGGTGTCTAAAAAAAATCCTGGAACAACTATTTGTTGCACAAGACGCAAACAATTGGAGGTGGAGGTGAAGTTACATGAGATTAAACAAAAAAATGTTTACATCGGAGAATCTCATGGTAAACCACTATTGAAAAATTCTCAAACCTCAATGTCAAGTTCGAGCAATAAATGTGACATATCAAAACGTGGTTTGTTTAAAAATATTCTTGTTTTAATAGGTCCTGAGCAAACCAGTGTGTTTTATCATTTAAAACTAACCCAGATCAGATTCTGTAACACCAATTCTGAGATTTGGATGCAAGGGGGAAAGGATAAAAACAAGTCCTTGCTTCAGATTGCATATCAGAGCACATACAAAAAAGTCAGCCAGAGACCATTCAGCTCTTAAAGCCTTCTCCAAATGAGATCTCAGCAAATTTATTTGATTCAAATTCTGTATTCCCAATCATTAGTTAGCTAAATATTAAAAAAGGTTGAAGTAAATTTTACAACCCTCCACCTCCAAGAGTTCCAAAGTTGCACAACTTAAACATTTCTCCTCAGGGTCCTAAAAAGTCCAACACCCCCACCCAAACCTTTAAAACAAAGTCCCCTAGCTGTAGAGAATAATCACAAGAGGAAGCATCCTTTTCTTGTCCACCTTGTCAAGGCCATGCAGGATCTCATTCATTTCAAATCAAGTCACCCCTCAGTCGGAACTGTAGCAGAAACAAGAAAACCCACTCATTGCAGTTATGGATCTAGTTTGGAATTCAGAAGATTGAGGGGGAATCTTATAGAAACATATAAAACTATGAAGGGAATAGATAAGATAGAAGTAGCGAGGATGTTTCCACTGGCAGGTGAAGGTAGGACAAGAGGGCATAGCCTCAAGATTAGAGGGAGCAGATTTAGGACTGAACTGAGAAGGAATTTCTTCACCCAGAGGGTTGTTAATCTATGGAATTCCTTGCCCAGGTGAAGTAGTTGATGCTACTTCAGTAAATGTTTTCAAAAAAAAGTAGATTTTTTCTGAACAATAAAGGAATTAAGGGATACAGTGAGAATGCGGGTAAGTGGATCTGAGTCCACAAAAGGATCAGCCATGATCTTATTGAATGGCGGAGCAGGCTCGAAGGGCCAGACAGCCTACTCCTGCTCCTAGTTCTTATGTAGTAAACCTCCTCTGAACAACCTCCAGTGTAAATGAGCATTTCCCTATTGCTTGGGCCTTAAGATGTTTAACACTGGGCTTAAAAACCCAAAAATCTGCTGCTGCTGCAGAACCCAGGTGAAAGTTATGCAAGTGGCTAATTTGGCTTTCAAAAACAGGCACACTGCTCAAGGTTAAAAGAGATAAACTTGTACTTATACATCCTACCAAGGTACTTCACATGAGCATGCAAATCAGACAAATAATTGCTAAGCCAAAAGATAGTTTACCAAAATGTTTTATGGGTTGGTAAAGAAACTCAGGACAAAATACAAGTGAATTATTTCATTGATTGATGAAACATTCCACATAGATAATGCAAACCATTGCTGGTTTAAAAATAAAACAAAAAATGATTGGACTATTTCAGAAATAAGCAGAGATACACAAACCAAAAAGCCCTCTCCCAACTGCCCCCATAAAAGACTAAAAAAAAAAGTAATAAAACCAAGCTCACATCTGCCTATGCTTACTTCTTCCTCCCATCGCTTGCCCCAAAGTTCGGCTGGAAAGCCCGGCATCTTAATTATCTAGACAGGTGGTTTCATTTCCTCACTGTCATTAGCTGGGAAATAGTTTCTCTTCAATTTCTTCTTGGAGATTTAAAGATTTGCAATTGAGCATTCACCCAGAGTGGCTGCAGCATCATTCTGCTCCAGAATTCAAATGACCAGCTCAGTTCAAACACTTGAACAAGAGTCAAGTTCCAGAGACAAAGGGAGGCAACTGAGTGTGAGACACCAAGTAAAACTGAAGTCAAAATGAGGGAAAACTCTCATATGACTGGAGTCATCTGACAGGAAAAAAACCCACAAAAACAAACAAAGGTACTTGTGGTTGTAGGTGAATCATCTCAAAACGTTAGTACATCCTACAGAAATCCTCAGTGACATCTTGGATCCGTTTTCTTCAGCTGCTTCAATAAACTTGCTGAACATACAGGTCGGGAGCAGGGAGATTCACGGAGTGGTCAGCACCATTCATAATGGAATGTGACTGTGGCCATATGTAACAAAACCTAGGGCAACATTTAGCTTTGGCAAGTAGCATCCAAAGGCAATGACTACCTTCAACTAAAGTCTAACCAGATCAGAGGCTGGAAATTCAACAGGGGTTTAACACCTCCTGACTCCAATGCATATTCTATAAAAGGCAGGAGTTAGGAATCTGATGAATACTCTGGCGGAGTACAGCCCATGTAAGAAACTCTACACCATCTAGGTCAAAGCAGCCCACTTGATTGGCACTCCATTTAACCATTAACACTTCAACATTCACTCCATCACTAGTGCCCAGTAACAAGTATACACCTTCCCACTTCGATAGCACCTTGTAAACCTCCAATTTCTTACATCTTGTAAGAAAATGTTGCAGATACATGGAAACACCAACGCCTGCAAGTTACACACCATTTTGTCTTGGAATCATATCAACACAATATTGACCCTGGGTTAAAATTCTGGAACATCCTCCCCCACACCACTATAGATGTCCCTACACTCAGACTGCAGCAGCTCATCACCACCTTTAGGGCAACTAGATACAAATCAAATACTGGTCTTACCAATGACACGCATACAGAACGATTTGAAGTCCAATGCTATTGAAGCAGAGCTATTGCTGAACACCTCGTTGTCATTGGGCAAGAGAATCAGCAAAAGACAATGAGTGATGAACATGATCCCCAGGGTCAATCCAAACTAATTATTGAATCAAATCAGGGCAGAAAAGTAAATCAGAGAGTGAAAGAAATTTGCCCCCACAACAATCCTGAAATTTTAGAGGCAAAAAACAAAAATCTGTGAACAGAATCAGGTGCTCCACATGACACCAGATTGTGCAGTTGAGGATCAAAGGGGGATGTTTCTTCAAAGACAATGACAACTCCCAAGTTACTGCTGCAATTTTTTTTTGCGGTGTGGGGGTGTGGTGAAAAAGCAAAGGATGCCTTTAGGGGAGCAACAGTTTAAAAACAGACTGAACACAAGCTGTACAGACCCAAAAATCAGATTTATGAATAGTTGAATAATGGCTTGGTCATAGGATTTGTACTGGGACAGGGAAAAATTTGGCAAAAAAAAAAGACAAAGGCAATATAATTTACATTATGTAAAGCAAAGTGACAAAATTTAATCTGCTTTGACTTAAATGTAGCTAGCCCAACTTGGATAGTGTAGTCATGTGTTAGGTGATTAATGACATGCAAATGTCTCCATTGCCATTTGAAACAGTGATATGAGGCTTTCAAAAAATATGAAAATGCATTCACATAACTGAAGTCTTTTAAAAAAAAAGGGGCAAGATTGAATCCAGTTTGTTTTATGGCACCTTTGACCTCAATATCAAAAGCAATTTTAAAGTGGTTTACACTCAGTTATTGTTGTGGTATAGGAAAACTCTGCAGCCCAACAGGCACAATATGCAAGAGACCAGAAACTTTTGATGATTGAAGGATACATACTGGTTAGGAAGCCAGGAACACCTCTTCAGATACTGTGAATTTTATTTCCAAAGATTTCAGTTCATTGTTAGATATCAGCTTCTGATCCTTTAGGCTACATAATCTTAAAACAAACAATATAGACCATAAGAGATCAAAATAATCTCTATTTTTAAATCCTATATGGATTGCACCAGTACTATTTAGAAATTGGACCCCAACCCATGTGAAGCAAACTATGGTTTAAAAAAAAAAATCAGACTGATCTGCAGTTTTTAAATTTACAAAGTGCAGCACTTTGTAATGTCTGATACAAGTGACTATAAAACAAAGATGTATAAAACTGTTAGAGGTAGTAGGAACTGTCGATGCTGGAGAATCTCAGAGATAACAAGGTGTAGAGCTGGCTGAACACAGCAAGCCGAGCAGCATCAGAGGAGCAGGAA